>NC_045031.1:385450-390620 GCF_008632895.1 Mastomys coucha
AAAAAAGAATGGGGGTCGTGGAGATTAGAGAAGATAATAATAAAAAAATAGAAAATTAATAATAGAAAAAATAGAAAAAAATAATAAAAAATAACCACTCAACAAAATATCCATTGGATAGGTACATATTTGTGTCCATACCTGACCTTTCTGAATGACTATTAATAAAACTATTTTTACTAGGAACAACACATTCATCCTTTTTGATTAAGTTGAAAACTTAAAAGATAATACTGCCAATAAAGAACTATCTAGGAAATTGTAAGCTTATGAAAATACCCTTAAAAGGATATATAACACAACAAATAATCATGCATGAAAAAGATTAATTATAGTGAGCTATTCTCCATCAACAATAGTTAAGATTTTATTAATAGTCTATAAAAGGAGCAATACAACAAAAAAACATTATTGAGACTTACTGATGTGGGCAGCCTTGGCAAATCTTCTGATCAGCAAAGGATCCTCCAAGGACTTTACTAAGCACAGCTGGATGTCCTAAAGCTTTAAAAGCTTCATCTAAACTATCCACCAAAGAATTAAAAAACTCTAATGCATCATGTTGCTCTCGGAGATTAACAGGTTCACCCCAAAGCCTAAGAAATAAACAAGAAAATTAATACAAGAAAGTTCCAGATGTATTTTATCTCAGTAAGAAAAATGACAACAATATAAGCTGAAAGAAATAATTCTAAAAGGAAATACAAGCTGAAAAAATGTATTCTACAGAATAATAAGAATGTATATACTATACATAGTGGAAGAAAGTTACAAATTGAAAGCTAATTTGCAGTCAAAATGATACTGCAGTCAGCCAGCCTCAACAAACATGAGTATGAAGCTAGATATGACCCAGAAGTTAAGGCATGTAGTGTTACTTTAGAGGATCATAGTTAGGGTCTGATGGCTCACAACTATCTGTAACTCCAATTCCAGGCGATTTGTCACATTCTTCTGGCCTCAGTGGACACTGGACCTATATATTTCCCAAACATACATGCAAGCAAAATATGCACATTCATAAAATAAAAAAATTTTAAAAGACATGAGAGCTCATGCTGACTATACAGCAGCTTTCAGCTACAGAGCTGGGAAAGTGTTGGAGAGGTAATTGTGCTGGATGAAGTACAGTTAGGATAAATGTGAGTTGTTTCTTGTGCTTTTTTCTTTACAATTTTATGTTTGTTTTTTAAGGAGAGAAAAAGAGGGCATGAAATGATTAAGAGGATCTGGGAGCAGCAAAACCATGATCAGAATACATCATACAAAATTTTTTTCTGGCAAAATTCCTATCTTAATATTTTTCCAGACCTAATCCCAAAGAAGATGAGCTGCATATTCCCTTGTCCCCTGTCCATATCTTCTGTGGATCTCATAGACCATTTGCTTTGAGTCACTTTCTCCCAACCTAAACCGTCCTCTGTAGACACTTCTTTTTTCCTCTCCCCTCCCTATCTTTTCCCCTCTTTCTGTCTCTGTCTCTCTCTCTTCCCAGACCCAGTCCTTTATTCTCCTTTCTAGCTGTGCAGCAGAACACCCATGCCAACTTTCTGTCATCCTGCTCCTATCTCCTCTGGATTCTACAGACCTTCCTCTTCTAAAGGCCAACTCACATTTATCCTAACTGTACTTCATCCAGCACAATTACCTCTCCAACACTTTCCCAGTTCTGTAGCTGGAAAGCTGCTGTATAGACCTCTTCTTCCTGATCCTATCCCCTAATCACAAAGACTTTCTCTTCCAACCTTCCATCTCCCAACTCATTCTACTATCTCATTTTCTAACACCTGGCAGTACTCTTCCAGGTAACAAACCAGCACAGCAAACAAGAGAAACAGGCAACACATAGCCATCACATTCTCTAAAAATTAATAGAGGAAACAGAAACTGTGCAACAAAACACTTACCAACAAAGACAAGATACTCAGAGCCTAGATAGATACAGAATCATCCCAAACTCAGATGCCTAGATGTCCATGTAAAAACAGAATCAGTAATAGCCACGGCAGTATGTCTCTTACTAGTGCTCAGGTAAGATTATAGCAGGCACTGAATATTCCAACACAGTAAAGGACCAGAAAAGATATTAAAACCAAGAATATGAAGATTGTAGATGTTCTTAAAGAAGGGATGAATAAATACCTTAAAGAAATCAAGGAAAACACACACACAAAATCAGACAATATGTGCCAAGCAGTGGTGGCCCATGCCTTTAATCTCAGCATTTGGGAAGCAGAGGGAGGAGGATTTCTGAGTTTGAGGCCAGCCTGGTCTACAGAGTGAGTTCCAGGACAGCCAGGGCTACACAGAGAAACCTTGTTTCAATAAACCAAACCAAACCAAACCAAACCAAACCAAACCAAACCAAACCAAACCAAACCAGCCAAACCAAACAAAAAAATCAGATAACATGAATAAATTTTAAGAACTCCAAGAAAACCAAGGAAATGAATAAAACTCCTCAAGAACTGAGAGTGAAAACAGAATAAAAAACACACAAACTGAAGGAACTCTGGAGTTAAAACTTTAGGACTTCTAGAAGGAACTACAGCAGTAAGCTTCACTAATAGAAAGAGATGGAAAAGACAATACCAGGCATTGATGATATGGTATAGAAAATGTATATATCAAGAAAATGTTCAATTAAAACAATTCCTAGTACAAGAAATTCAGCCTATCTAGAACACTATGAAAATTCCAAATCTAAGAATAATAGGAATTAGAAGAAGAATCCTAGCTCAGAGGTCAGAAAAATGTCTTCAACAAAACCATGGAAGAATATTCTCCTAGCCTTAAGGAAATGTACAAGAAACTTACAGAACACCAAACATGTTGGAGAGAAAGTTTCCTTACATTTAATAATCAGAACACTAAATACAGAACAAGGGAAAAAGACTAAGTAACATATAAAAGCAACTTATCAAAACCACATCTTACTTCTTAATGGAGAACCTAAAAGCCAGAGAAGCTTGGACAGTTGATGTTCTCCAGACTCAAAGAAACCTTAAATGTCAGACCAGACTGGTAGACCCAGCAAAAATATCAAACATCATAGATAAATAAAATGCTTGATGATAAAGTCAAATTTAAGCAATATCTATCTACAAATCCAACCCTAGAGAAGGTTCTAGAAGGAAAGTTCTTATGTAAGATTAACCATCTATGAAGACACAGAAATTAATTTCATACCAGCAAAACCAAAAGATGTGAACACACATGCACACATGCACATTCATACCAATCTACCTCACCTCACGACACCCCCATGACAATAACTGGAATAAAAAATCACTGGTTATTGATATTTGTCAACATCAATAATCCCAGTTTCCCAATAAAAAGACAGAATGGATGTGAAAACATACTTTGATCCTTCCTTTACACCCAAAACACACCTCAACATAAGGGATAAATATCACCTCGGGTAAAAGGATAGGAAAATATATACCAAGCAATTGAGCCCATGAAGAAGCTGGTGTAGTCACTGTAATATCTGACAAAATAAGACTTAAAACCAAAACTAATCAGAAGAGATAAGGAAGAATACTACATGCTCACCAAAGTAAAAATCCATCAAGAGGACATTTCAATTCTTAATATGTATGACCCAAACACAAGGACTCCCACAGTTGTTAAAAAAAACACTATTACTTGTTAAAATCACATTTTGACCCCCAGCCTCAATGCTCTACTCTCACCAGTACACAGGCCACACAGACACAAACTAAACAGAGAAATGCTGGAGAAATGACATGGTAAACCAAATATCTGACCTAACATATATTGTTGGAACATTTTGCTCAAACACAAAAGAATATACCTCCTCAGCTTTCCATGGAAATTTCTCCAAAATTGAGCACATATTCAGACACAAGTCTCAACAGACGTAAGAAAATTAAAATAACTTTTTGTGTCCAATCTGACCACCACAGATTAATGCTGGGTATTAACAAAGAAAACATAAATTCATGGAAATTGAACAATTCTTTATTGAATAAAAAAATGGGTCAAGACAGAAATAAAGACTTTCTAGAACCGAATCAAACTGAATGAATACACAGCATAACCAAAATGAGGGGCCATAACAAAAGTGGTGCTAATAATATAGTTCATAGCACTAAGTGCATACATAAACTGAAGAGATCTCATATTTGCAACTTGACAGCACACCTGAAAGCTCTAGAATGAAACCAATCAAACCACAGCTTGAAATCAATCAAAACAATCAATGAAACAAGAGTTGATGGTGCTCTGAGAATACCAACATGACAGACGAACCTCTTATCCAAACTAAGTACAAAGCAGAAAGAATATCCCTGCCTACTGAGTTCTGTATCAGGAGAATATCATCCTGAGTGAGGTAACCTAATCACAAAAGAACACATATAGTATGCATTCTCTGATAAGTAGATATTAGCCTAGAAGATAGGAATACATGAAGTACAAACCACAAACCATAAGAAACTCAAAAAGAAGGAAGCCCAAAATGAGGACACTTTGCTCCTTCTTAAAAGGGGGAAGAAAATACCCATGGAAGGAGTTGTAGAGGCTAACTTTGGAATAGAGACTGAAGGAAGGACAATTCAGAGACTGCTCCACCTGGGAATCCTTCCCATATTCAATCATCAAATCTAGACACTATTGTGGATGCCAGCAAGTGCTGATGACAGGAGCCTGAGATAGCTGTCTCCTGAGAGACTCTGACTGCCCAATTAATACAGAAGTCGAGACTCACAGCCATCCTTTGGACTGAGCACAGGTTCCCCAGTGAAGGAGCTAGAGAAAGGACCCAAGATGCTGAAGAGTTTGCAGTCCCTTAGGACGAACAACAATATGAACTAACTAGTACCCTCAGAGCTCCCAGGGACTAAACTACCAACCAAAGACTGCACATGGGGGGACTCATGGCTCCAGCAGGATGTGTATAGCAGAGGATGGCCGAGTTGGTCATCAACGGAAGGAGAGGCCCTTGGCCCTGTGAAGGTTCTATGTCCCAGTGTAGGGGAATGCCAGGACCAGGAAGTGGGAGAGGGTAGGGTGGTGAGCAAGGGTAGCGGGAAGGGAACAGGGGATTGTTTTAGTTTTTGTTTTTTATTTTTCTTTTTTTTTCTTATTTTATATTATTTTTCTTTTTTCTTTTGGAGGGGAACTTGGGAAAGGAGATATTGTA
>NC_045031.1:391096-395897 GCF_008632895.1 Mastomys coucha
TCACTGCCTGGCCGATATGATCGTTTTTTGCTTCACCTTATTATATTTCATTTTGTTATACTTGGTTGTTATCTCATAGAAGCCTGTTCTTTTCTAATGATGGACAAAAAGGAATTTGATCCAGAGGGGAGCAGAGATGAGAAGGAACTGGGAGGAGTAGAGAGAGGAGAAAGTTTAATTATGATAACTGTATGAGAATAGAATCTATTTTCAACTAAAAAAATCATCCTCAATAAAATGGATTAAAGATCAGAAAAGGAATACTAAGATTTCACGAAAAGAAGCTATAACATATTTTTACTTTTAAATGTACCATCACCTGTAGTACTGTTATTTTGTTGTACCAACAGGTTACTTGGCGAACCTTTTTCATCTTGCAAAATGAAAGCTCTCTATTGATTAAACCAATTTTACCAAGTCATCTATACATATTCTTTGCAAAGAATATTTATTTAAGGCAAAGTTGGCTTGTAGTAAATACTCCCATGTAGTAATTCTGATTGGAAATATATCAACAACCAGTGCATAAATAAATGTGGATTTTGCTCTTTTTTTTTTGACATCAGATATATCCCAGGCTGACCTTGACAAACTTGATTCTCCTATCTCCAGCTGCTGAATTACAATAATGAATTGCCATATGTATTTTAAATGGTTCTAGGAACTGAACATGGGACTACCTGCTTGTTAGGTAATTCAACCTACGATTCTCTTTTTAAAATGTTAAGGATGAATTGCTTCTTTTTCAGAAATACCATGTAATTTTGTCATCAACAATGTACAGGTGTTCAATATTTACATATTATATTTTGTAAAACAAGTACCACAACAATAAAAGAATGGGTTAGCAAATTGCGGTAGTTTAAATAAATATGCCTCTGTAGTCGCCCATGTCTGGATATCAGTTGGCAGAACTGTCTGGGATGGATTAAGAAGTGTGGCTTTTCTTGAGAAGGTGTGTAACTGAGGGTGAATTTTGAGGTTGCAGAAAGCCCACAACTGTTTCTTTTTATACTCTCTCTGCCTCCCACCTATAGATAAAGATACAACTTCTCACTTACTGCCCCAGTTCTCATACCTGCTCCCATTCTCCCTTGCCAAGATGGTCAAAGACTCTTCACCCTTTGAACATGTAAGTTTTGAATAAATTATTTTTTTCTACAAATTGCCTCAGTCATGGTGTCTTATCACAGCACTAGAAAGTGCAATATTAGGCCCTTTTACACATGCATATTGGCCATGGCTAAATATAATTTTGAGAAACAATTGCTTTATAGTTGGGGAGTTTTGAAAACAATCTGGCTACATTCACATTAGATACTGTCTGTAAATTATAATGTTTGAGAAAACATTTGATGGCCAAACAACCTTATTCCCTGAGATATGTTTCTTATTCCCTAAGGTATGTTTCAGAGTTAAGTCTATGACATTTTATTTTATTATATGAATATGCTGTCTTCTGACACACCAGAGGATGGCATCAGTCCCCCATTACAGATGGTTGTGAGTTACATGTGTTTGAATGGGAACTGAATTGAAGACCCTGGAAGAGCAACCAGTGCTATTAACTGCTAAGCTGACTCTCCAGTCCTATGCCACACTATTTTAACTGTTGAAGGTCTTAAGTTTTGAAATCATTGTTAGTTTTGTTTCTTTTGTTTTCTCCAAAAATATTTTGGTGGTTTGTGGGTCTCTTACACGTAGCACTGATTATAACTATTACTTTTTTCAATTTATAAAAAAAAAAATCACTGAAATACTGGCACTGATATTTTAAAAAATGTTTTGTTTTTGAGTAGTACTGCCTCTTACCCATTACATAAACAGGAGGTATACCTTTATTTTATGGCTGTAGTCCTTCCTTTCTTTTTTTGGAAACTACAATGACAGCATATTGAGATATGTCAGGCTGTCCTTAAACTGACTATATAACTAAGGATGGTGTTGAACAACTTCTGATCCTTTTGCTTCTCCTGTTCAAGAGCTGATATTTTCATGTGTGTGTCTCCATAGCTGATTATTATGTGGTTCTGGGTTGGGAACCCATATCTTTCTGTATCCTAGGTAAACAATCAACAGAACTATGTGGTGGCAGTGGTCTGTTCAGGCAACCTAGGCCAGTTGAGTAATAGGTTTAGAACCCTGAAGTCCCAGTGGGCAATATTTCTGCCTGCAAGGGATGGAAGGAGTTCGGCTATAACTCTTGGGATCCTGGCTCGTTTTTTTCAGTCCCAACCCCCCACAGCTGCCCCTGCAGATGTGTGCTCTGCCACACAGACAATGCCCCAAGCTCCCAGCATTCTAGCTGGACTCTACCCCCAGACACCTAACCACAGCCAGATAGCCCTACCTCACACAATTTAAGGAGCAGCTCACCCCTCCCCTCTCTTTTGCTTCCTTTCTTCCTATCTTGCTCTCTTGCCCTCCTCTCTCTCTTGCTCTTCTTCCTCTCTTGCTTCCTTTCTTCATCTCACCTTGTTCTCTCTTGCTTCATTTCTTTCTTGCTCTTTGTCCTTTCTTTCTTCCTTTCCTTTTCCTTTTTCTTTCTCTCTCTCTCTTTCTCATTGTCCTCTCTCTTGCCCTCTCTTCCTCTCTTGATTTCTTTCTTTCTCTCTCCTTCTCTTCTCCTCTCTTTCTCTTTTCTCTCTCCACAGTCATGACCAGCCTATTTTCTCTTTCCTATAATAACATCTCAGCCTTTTTTCTCTTTCCTATAATAACACCTCACGATTATGCATTGCCTCCTTTTAACTAACGCATTGTGCAACTCCAGGCCTCAGCAGCAGAGAGAGTCAGGCAGCAGCAGCAGCAGAGAGACCACAGAGCCACAGAACTACATACCTAGCTGTTGTGACTTGGATGAGATATACCTCACAGGCTATATGCTTCAATGTTTGTTTCAAGCTGGTCAAATTGTTTGAAAAGGAGTTAGGTGCTGTGGTCTGGTTGGAGGAGGAAGGCTTTAAGGATTCAAAAAATATACATCATTCCCACAGAGCTCTCTCCATATCTTGTGTCAAGATGTAAGCTCTAGTGTTTTAGCATCTTGTCTTTCTACATGCTGCTATCTTTCCTTTCCATGATAGTCATGAACTCTAATTCCATGGAACTTACAGTCCAAAATTAAGTGCTTTCTTTTATAAGTTGTCTTGCTCATGGTATTTTTTATGGCACTAGAAAAGTAAGAAAGACTTCAGGCCTCCTTTAATTTCTTCTGGTAGTGTTTTACAGATTTCTGAAACAGGGTGCCTTAGGGGTTTATTGCTCTGAAGAGACACCATGACCACAGTAACACTTATAAAGAAAAACATTTAACTGGGGCTGGCTTACAGTTCAGAGGTTTAGTCCATTATTGTCATGTCAGGAAGCATCATGGCAAATAAGAAATTATGCTGCTGGAGAGGTAGATGGGAATTCTCCATCTTGATTAAAAACAAGCAAGAGTCTGAGTTCCACACTGGGCATCTGGGCATAGCTTGAGCATAGAAGACCTCAAAGCCCACCCCCCACCCCCACAGTTACACACTTTTCCCAAGAAGGCCACACCTCCTAGTGATACCACTCTGTATTGGCCAAGCTTTGAAACACAGGAGTCAATAGGGGGCACTTTTATTCAAACCACCACATAAGAGTCTTGGTATTGTAACCCACAAGGTATAATCTTCCCCCTTGAACATCGTGTGTGCTGGGATGATAAACAGGAATTATCAAACAACATGGTACTGTTCATCACTTTGATAGTTCAGGTCTTCTCATACTTTTGGTAAATTAATGGGTGAGCATTTTATTCCATTTTATGTGTTATACATGGGTATGTTTTTTGTAACTCATTTTCTAACTTATTTACTGCTGGTATACAGAAATGTAAAGTTATTTCTATAGGCCAATGTTGTATCTATATTTTACCTAATCTATTAACTGACTGGCTTAAAAACATTTTTTAACATTTTAATGTTTCAGTGTGCATGAGCACATGAAGGTCTGAGGACAACCTAAGAGTTATAAGGATTGACTCTGGTCATCAAGTTTGGTGGAAAGAGTTTCTTTTTTTGTTAAACCATGTTCTTTGCTTCTGAAACAGCAGTTTGTGTATTCCAAGAAAGTTTTTTTCTTAGTGTTTTCTTCACTTTATATCCTAACATGTGCAGAGAACTAGTATTGTTTCTTAACTTCCAATGTGAATGTTTTTCTTTCTGCTTGACTAATTACTCTGGCTAGAGCAACTGTCTGCTCTAGCAAAAACAAGGAATGAAACCTGTCAACAAAATCCTGAATAATATGTGTGCTATGTTTATTTTCCATATGTAGGTATTTTGTTAGCATGTATTACTGCACACAAGAGGACATTGAATCCAAAAGAAGCACAGTTATAGGTGGTACTAAGCCACACTATGTTGTGCTGGGAATTGAACCCAGGACTTCTGGAAGAGCAGCCAGTACTTTTTATGATGGAGACATCTTACAGGACCTTACTATGGGTTTTGACAGAAGATTTTTGTAATATTGGATTGCTTTCCTTCTTTCTTGGGTATAAGGAATAGGGAACTGAGTTTTATCAAATAATGTATTAAAATTATTTAAACATTTTTATGTTTTAAAAAAAGTTTTGACTGCATATTTATGTATCTGTACTACATTCATGCCTGTTGCCTGAGCAGAGTCAGAAGAGGATTTTGGGTCCTCTGCAACTGGACTTAAGATGGTTCTAAACAATTCCTGTGAATACTAGAATCTAACCCAGTTCCTCTGGAAGAACACCAAGTTCTCAGAATCATCCAGTCATCTCTCCAGGCCTACAAGT
>NC_045031.1:395907-408370 GCF_008632895.1 Mastomys coucha
GTGTGTGTGTGTGTGTGTGTGTGTGTGTGTATGTTTGCAGAATATAAGTTCAACTTTGTGTGTTTGCAGACACATCCATACTTTGTTTTTTGACACTGTCCTGGAATGCACCAATTAAGCTAGGCTGGCTGGTGAATCATTCCACTTGTATTTGTCTCTGTTTCCCTAGTATTACGTATGTAAGTTCCTGCAATCATACCCAACTTTGTAGGATCTGAGTATTGAGTTCAGGTCTTTCTGGTTGTATGACAGGCATTTTACTGAATGACATTTTTCCAGCCTTCTAGAAAATTTGAAGGGGTATACCAGCTGAACTTGTTTTATATTAATATGGAGTATGAAATCAATCAATTTTTCTCATGTTCTATCACTTTTATATTCTTGATGTTAATGACTAACTATGGTATGTATTAATTTATTAAAATGACATGCTGACATGGCTTCCTAATAATTTCTTGAAAATTTTTGGTCAGATTGTGTGTGCTTTTTACTTTTTTTGTCTCATTTTGTGTTTACTTAAGTTCACTGAGATATCAGTAGCTTTTTTTTTTTACCATGTGGAAAATCTCTGATTAGATAAGGCTACAACTTAGAATTTATTAGTGATACACAGGAAAAAGATTGTTTCTAGTTTTGTTTGGTTTTGTAAGTTACTAATAATGCTACTATAATGGACCTTTTTATGAAAAGTTTCAGATCAAGTCAAGTACTGATTCTATTATTCACCATGTACTTCAGCTTCAGTTTGGATCTATCATAGTTGCTTAATATTTATCAAGTGTATAAAAAAGTGCATAGCTTACAAGGCTGATGGATCTCTTTATATACAGTTTTAAAAATAGAGGTTTAATCTATTATGTTCTCAATTCAGTTATATAGCTCAGGCTTACTTTGAGTCCTGTTATTAATCTTATGAACTCTCAGGGACACAGAGAAACTAACAGAGGTTATAAACCAAATGGATTTAACAGATATCTGTAGAACATTTCACCCTAAAACAAAAGAATACCCCTTCTTCTTAGCATCTCAGGGTAACTTCTCCAAAATTGACCATATATTTTGGTCACAAAGTAAGCCTCAACCAATGCAAGAAGATTGAAATAATCCCATGCATCCTATCAGATCACCATGGCCTAAGGCTGATCTTCAATAACAACAAACACAACAGAAAGTCCACATACACATGTGGAAACTGAACAACTCTACTCAATAATAACTTGGTCAGGGAAGAAATAAAGGAAGTAATTAAAGACTTCCTGGAATTCAATGAAAATGATGACACAGCATATCCAAATTTATGGGATACAATGAAAGCAGTGCTAAGAGGGAAATTCACTAAGTGCCCTGGTAAAGAAACTGGAGAGACCTACACTAGCAACTTAACAACATACCTGAGAGCTCTAGCACAAAAAGAAGCAAACCTACCCAAGAGGAGTAGAAGGCAGGAAACAGTCAAACTAAGGCCCAAATCAACCAAATAGAAACAAAGAGAACGATATGAGGAATCAACAAAACCAAAAGCTGGTTCTTTGAGCGATTCAAAAGGATAGGAAAACCCACAGTCATTAACTAAAGGGTCCAGAGGCAGTGTCCATATTAACAAAATCAGAAACGAAAAGGGAGACATAAAAACAGAAACTGAGGAAATTAAAAAAAAATCATGAGATCCTACTACAAAAGCCTATACTCAGTAAAACTGGAAAATCTAGATGAAATGAACAATTTTCTAGACAGATACCACATATCAAAGTTAAATCAGGGGAAGGTCAACTATCTAAACAGGATCCTATCCCCCAAGAAAATGGAAGAAGTCATTAAAAACATTCCAACCATAAAAAGCCTAGGGCTAGATGGCTTTAGTGCAGAATTCTACCAGACCTTCAAAGAAGACCTAATATTAATATTCCTCAAGTTATTCCATAAAATAGAAAAAGAAGGAACACTAATGAATTCATTCTATGAAACCACAATTACTATCTAAACCACACAAGGACACAACAAAAAAGAGAACTTTAGACCAATTTCCCTTATGAATATTGAAGCAAAAATACTCAATAAAATTCTTGCAAACTAAATCCAAGAACACATCAAAACAATCATTCACCACAATAAGTAGACTTCATCCTAGGGATGCAAGGTTGGTTCAATATACAAAAATTCATTAACATAATCCACTATATAAAAGAACTCAAAGGAAAAAAAATCACATGATCTTCTCCTTAGATGCTGAAAAAGCATTTGAGAAAATACAACACCCTTCATGTTACAAGTATTGGAGACATCAGGAATTCAAGGCCCACACATAAACATAATAAAAGTAATTTACTGCAAACCAACAGACAATAAAAAATTAAATGTAGAGATACTTGAAGCAATCCAAAAGTAATCAGGAACAAGTCTGCCCACTCTCTCCATATCTATTCAATATAGTATTCAAAGTTCTAGCTAGAACAATAAGACAACAAAAAGAGATCAAAGGGTATAAATTGGCAAAGAAGTATCACTATTTGCAGATGATATGATAGGATACATAAGTGACCCCAAAAATTGTACCAGAGACCTACTCAAGCTGATTAACAACTTCAGCAAAATGGTTATATCTAAAATTAACTCAAATAAATTAGTAGCCTTCCTTTATACAAATGAGAAACAGGCTTAGGTAGAAATTAGGGAAACAACTTCATTGACAATAGCCACAAATAAGACACAATATCTCCAGGTAACTCTAACTAAACAAGTTAAAGAAATCAAACAAGAAAGAAATCAAAAAAGATCTCAGAAAATGGAGAGATCTCCAATGTTCATGCATTGGCAGAACTGAAAGTAAAAATGGCCATCCTACCAAAGGCAATCTACATATTCAAAACAATCCCCATCAAAATCCCAACACAATTCTCAGAGACATAGAAATCACAATTCTCAAATTCATCTGGAAAAACAAAAAACCTGAAGTAGGGAAAGCAATTCTTTTTTTTTTTTTTTTTTTTTTGGTTTTTTGAGACAGGGTTTCTCTCTGTCGGAAATCCGCCTGCCTCTGCCTCCCAAGTGCTAGGATTAAAGGTGTGCGCCACCACCGCCCGGCTGGGAAAGCAATTCTTAACAATAAAAGAACTTCTGACTGAATCACCATCTCCGAACTCAAGCTATACTACAAGGCAATAGTGATAACAACTGAACACTATTTGTACAGAGACAGATAGTTGATTAATGGAATAGAATTGAAGACCCAGAAATAAAACCACACACTTAATCTTTGACAAAGAAGCCCACAATATACAATGTCAAAAGAAAGCATCTTCAGTAAACAATGCTCATCTAACTGGCAGAGTGTACGTAGAAAAATGAAAATAGATTTGTCACCTTGCACAAAGGTCAAATCCAAGTGAATCATGGACCTCACATAAAACTAGATACACACTGAGTCTAAAAGAAGAGCAAATGGGAAAGATCCTTGAACTTATGGGCACAGGGGAAAATTTCCTAAATAGATCTCCAATGGTTCATGCTCTAAGATCAAGAATTGATGAATGGGACCTCATGAAATTGAAAAGCTGTAAGGCAACAGGACGTAGTCAATAGGACAAATAGACAACCTACAGATTGGGAAGAAAATCTCCACTAATCCCACATCTGATAGAAGGCTAATATCCAAAATATATAAAGAACTCAAGAAGCTATCTATCAAAATGCTCAATAAAAATGGAGTATAGAATTAAACCAAGAATTCACAACAGAGGAATCTCGAATGGCTGAGAAGCACTTAAAGATATGTTCAACATCCTTAGTCAACACAGAAATGCAAACAAAACCACCCTGAGATTCTATCAGACTGGCTAAGATCAAAAACTCAGGTAACAGCACATGTTGTTGAGGATGTGGAGAAAGAGGAACATTCCCACATTGCTGGTGGGATTGCAAACTGGTACAACCATTCTGGAATCAATCTGGAGATTCCTCAGATAATTGCAAATAGATATATCTGAAGATCCAGCTATGCCACTCTTGGGCTTATACCCCAAGATGCCCCACCAGTCCACAGTGGCAAGTGTTCTACTATGTTCATAGTGGCCTTGTTTGTGATAGCCAGAAGCTTGATGTCCCCCAAGAGATGAATGGATATAGAAATTGTTCATTTATACAATGGAATACTATTCAGCTATTAAGAACAAGGACATCATGAATTTTGAAGGCAAATGAATTGAACTAGAAAATATCCTGAGTGAGGTAACTCAGACTCAAAAGGACACACATGGTATGTACTCACTAACAAATGGATATTAGCCAATAAAAGTACAGAATACCCAGGATACAATCCACAGAATTCAAAAAACATTAACAAAGGGCCCAAGTGAGGACACCTCATTCCACATGGGAGGGAGAAGAAAGCAATCACAAGCAGGGAGGGAGGAACTTGGATGGGAAAGGGGACAGGGAAGGAAGAGGGGATCATTATCTGGGACAGAAGAGGGTCCCTTCAGAATGTGCTAGAAAAATTGGAGTAAATGTGCTATGATGTGGGGCCACAGATTTATTAATATCTTAAGATTAAATCTTCTGGTTATCACAGTGACAACAGACAGGCATGGTGGTACATGCTTATTTTGGAGTATTTTGGAGTATGCTTAAGTAGGAGGATACTTGCAAGTTCAAGACTACTCTGGAAAACATAGTGAAGTATAAAACTACAAAATGGGACTCAGATCAAAAGAAACCTCTAGAACAAAATATTTGTATCCAATAGTCTTAAATTTACTCTATAGATTTACTTTTGCATAAATTGAGTGAACCACCACTTCTGGATGCACAAAACAGTATTAAATGTATTAAATGTAAATTTTAATGATTACAATAGTGCTTTTTTATTATTTGAATGCTTTGTTATTTGAATTTTATGAAATTCAAATTAAAAGAATATCTAAAGATTAAAAGCATATCTTATGTCTACTATATTAACAGTATGAATGAACAGTAATGCCATACCCAGTACCATCATCACAAAAAAAATGAGTGGAAGGCCACAAATATAAATACATTATATTTAAATAAAAAGTTACACTTTAATACTTTGAAATATAGATGTTTTTTAAAAGGTCAAATTGTGTGGCATTTCTCCTCAATTGTAATATATATAATTACTTTCTAATTGCACACAAATAACTGGAATATTTTTAGAAAAATTTGGGATTAACATGGAAGAATAGAAATGTTGACTTGAAAACTGAACCTTTTGGCACATATGAGGATAAGAAAGCAAAAAGAAATAGCTGAAATAGCTGAACAAGGCATAACTTATGCTACAGAACTGGACAATACTACTGCATATAAATGCCACTCTTTTGATGTACACCAGTAGTAGTTCATCTATGTACTTTGGGAACTTATACTGAAACATATAAAGTGTGTCAAATTTAATTATGAGAGCAAAATAAAGCAATATATTCAAAGAACATGCTCTGAATAGAACAGAAAGACATAGCCATAACTAGAAGATTCTAAATGACCTTTAAATTAACAGTGATGTACCTGAATGAAATAACTAAATTCTTCTTGTATTGGCTAGTTTTATGTCAGTTCAACACAGATCGTTTATTTTGAGTGAGGAAACCTCAACTGAGAAAATATTTCCATTATATTGGTGTATGAAGCATTTTCCTAATTGATGTCTGACTCAATGTGGATGGTACCACGTCTGGGCTTAGCCTGGTTGGTGAGGAAGCTATGAGGAACAAGATAATAAACAACATTCCTCCTCTGTGCAATCTGATTCATATCTGTGCATGCATGTTCCTGCCTTATATGAGTTGCTGTCCTGACTTTCCTCAGCATTGGAGTATAATATAAACTGAAGTAAAATTTTCTCCCTCAAGTTGTTTCTGGTGTTTTATAAAAGCAATAGAAATCTCAACTAAAATACTTAAGTATTAGGTTCCCTTTCATAAAAAGGAAAAAGCTGGAATGTAATTTGAATATAAAGACTGAGGGAAATATTAAAAAAAAACACAATAAAGCCAAATCCAACAAAACAATTTATCAAAAATGAAAAATAAACCTGATTTTAAGAAACTCAAGATATGGTAGTAACTGTAGTAAATGGACCAAACTATGCTTCTTAAAACTCACATTGTCTGTGTGTGTGTGTGTGTGTGTGTGTGTGTGTGTGTGTGTGTGTGTATGTGTGTATGTGTGTGAGAGAGAGAGAGAGAGAGGGAGGGAAAGAGAGAGAGAGAAAAAGAGAGAGAGAAAGACAGAGACAGAGAGAAAGAGAGTGAAGAGTGATGATATATTTAGTGGTATTAAAAAGCCTAAGTATTATGATGGATCATAATCATATTTATTAAAAAAACTTCTCAAAGTCTACCATAGTGAATCATTTATAGAGGAAAGAGTGCAGGATTAGGTCAGGGCTAGTTTCAGCTACACAGAATTCAAGATCAGCCTATGCTGATAAATTCAAATCAAACAAGCTTAAAACACAGCAAAAAAGAAAATCACATCCATAAAGCTTATAACTTCATAAATAACATAAAATAATCTGATACTTGTTTTAGTTTAGAAGTATCAGTTCCAAATAACTACTTTAGTATTTCATTTTACATAAGTTACAGAATAAAAACAAGTACAAAACAAAACATAAAGTAGCCCCATATTTTTTGACAGTATAGAATAGAATAGTTTCTTTATATTATGGCAATATTTACATTTTACTATTTGAATAGTAAAAAAAACATATTAAAAATGACAATGGGAATACTATCATTATTTAAATATGACTACTATATATCCTAATGTACATGTTTAAAAGTTTAAGGTTATTGTAACTGTGAATTAAATAAAAATTTCAATGAAATATACTCATAATTTACCTGAATTGTTGCCAAAATCCTCTTGGCACATAGTATTGTAGTTGAGAAGCAGCTAAATGTCCAAAGGTTATCTGAAGGTGTTTTAAAACACCAATGTTGTACTCTTTTCGATCTTCTACTTTACTTAATGTTGGTTTATCTTCAAATTGATGAGGATATTCAAATACATAATCTCTGGGATCAACATTATTCTAGAGTACACCAAAACCAATAGAAAATAACAAGTTTTTCAAATATAGTCAAATAAAATTGATATCAGATGGTGAATAAACGACTTACATTATTTTGATTTTCCTATTTATAAAACAATTTCAATTTATACAATTACATATTTATTTCTAAGTAGAATGTTATGAACTCTTTCAGATGTAATGAAATATTAAAATGCAGTTGAGGAGATAGTATGAGTAACAGCCCTTTCTGTTAGTACTACCTACATAAAAAGCAGAGCATGGGTTGAGTATGCCTTGTAACCCCAGCATTTGGAGGTAGATTCAGCTCTTTGGCAAGCTAGCTAGCAAAATTGGTGGGCTTCCTGTTTAATGAGAAATTCTGTCTCAAGAGATAAGGCAAAATGAGATACAGGAAGATAATTGAGAATGTCCCCTGTTGCATGTGTATGTATAGCAACTCCAAACCACCACACATAACAATACAAACAGTAGTTATAATATTCTGAACATTTATTGAGGGTAATATAAATTTTGGTCAAGTAGACTGGAACGGAAACGAATAGCTTTAGTAGATTCATGGGAAAAATTATAGAATTTCTAGTATCCAGTATCATTTTGAGGGGACAATGCCATATTCATTGTGCCATATTCATTAAAATATATGACATGAGAAATATTAACATCCAGTATTATGGGTATTAAGAGGAATTGTAGTAGCACAGTAATACCTCTGTAGCAGAATTTAGTAATCTTATAATTTAGCTGCTTTACCGATGACTAAACATCTTTTTGTAGTCTTTGTTTTATACCTGAACTTTATAATATATATTCATAACCAGGAAATAGAAACAAGTATACAGGGGCTGGCAAGATGGCTCAGTGGGTAAGAGCACTGACTGCTCTTCCGAAGGTCCTGGAGTTTGGATCCCAGCAACCACATGGTGGTTTACAACCACCCGTAATGAGATCTGATGCCCTCTTCTGGTGCATCTGAAGACAGCTACAGTGAATTACACCAGAGGGAGCAGGGCTGGTAGAGGTCTTGAGTTCAGTTCCCAGCAGCCACACATATGATAGCTCACAGCCATCTGTAGAGCTACAGTGTACTCATTCATACTCATAAAATAAATAAAATAAATCTTTTAAAAAAAGAAACAAGTATACAAGCTGGCAACATATTGTAGTATGGACAACATGAAACATTAAAAAAAGACTATGAACAAAAATGAGATTTTATTTGAAGTTTTATATTTTGTTTACACCATTTACTTCTAGTTAGCATAATTACACATCTTTATCAGTACTGAAGTCAACAATCGAGAAGTAACATAGTCTACTAGAAACACAAATTTCAAATAGGATAACTGGACTTTTCCCTCTGTATTTTACAATGGGGTACTATAATATGGCAAAGGTACCAAATCACATATTCTGCTACTATCATCAAATACAGTTCAATAAACTATTTTCTACAGGAGAGTAAGAATACCAGTCTTAGAATTTTGAAAAATAAAATGAAACTTGATTACTTACCTCACTATCCTGTTTTTCATCTTTGAATATATCATCATCTGTATCAAGCCATATGCTTTCAATTGCAAGAATACTATTCCTGATTGAAGGAATCATGTATAGCTGTTGGATCACAGAGTTCATATAACAAGTAGCACCAGCATTTTTCAGTCCCACAAATCCTTTTGGTGGGCGGGGTCCAACAGGGGGTAAATATTCCCATTCAGCAAGGGCTTCACAAGCTGAGAGAAGAAAACAAGATTCTTACATTATGAAAATGATTCTTATAACTTATACCACCTTTTGGCTAAGAAATCAGTATTAGAAACAACTTATTTTAAATGCAAGAGATAATTTGAAACACTAAAATTTTCTTTTAGTAACGTGAGTCCAATTGAGTTCATACTTTTATTAATACTACTTCTATTTTACTAGTACAAGGTAGTATTTAATACTGAATTTCTATAATTTAGTAAGACATCATAATTAGAGGAATAAGCAGTATGAATACTTTAGTACCTTTAAAATTAATATGCTGAATTTACTATGAACAAAACTATGACATTACAATCTTCATAGTTTTAAATATGTAAAACTACTTAGTTTCAATCCACAGTTCTACTACTAATAAAATTATTCCCCATAAACATTTACTTTTCCTTACAATAAAGTTAAAAATATTTTTTTTTACTTTGTCTAGATTAGTGGTCCTTAACCTTCCTAATCCTGTGACCTTTTAATATAGTTGTTCATGTTTCTTTTGTGACCTCAAACTATAAACTAATTTCACTGCTGAAATTTTGCTACTGTTATGAATTGTAATGTAAATGTCTGTTTTTGGTGGTCTCAGACAACCCCTATGAAAAGGTCATTCAAACCCCAAAGTGGTCATAACCAATTAATTGAGAACTTTAGCTTTAGATCCACAGTTTTGTTGTTGCAATGAGAGGAGACAGTATAATTGAAATCAATGTAAGAGAAATTTATTTAAATTCCCTGTACTTAGGAAAAATGAAAACCAATGTAAGGATCATCAATAATTTATAAGTACATTACACAAGAATATATCACAAATTAAGAATATAATATAAATTAAAAATGTATTAAATTGAAAGTTATACCATTAATAATTAAAATCAGAACTTTAAGTCTGACATACAACTTTATTCTCAGCATTTTGGAGTTAGCACGATATCAAACTCCATGAGTTCAAGGTGAGCAGGCCTACTTACATCCTGTATTAAGTATAATAATAACAAAATCAAACCTAAAATAATCAAGACCTCCAAATGCTGACAAAAATATTGACTGTAATACTACATCAATCTAAAGGAGAAACACATAGAACATGCACAACTTGCATACACATCGTCTCTTGACCAGGAACATGGAATACATAGAAAATCAATAATTTTTCTTATTTTAGCATCCTTGAAAATGTCAGCAATGCAAATGTATTAGGCAAATAAATGACTATATTGAGAAATAATTTTTTCATTCTAAGTTATCTAGAATACCAATCTATTGTTTAAGTTAATACAAGAACAAAATATATGGGAGAATAGCTTTTACTCTGAAAGAGAGTATAGCACAATTTCAGGTCTTATAATTTCTTCTAAATAGTATTGCCAATTATATACATAAGTTGTTGTTTTTTTCCTAAACTAACTTAATGATTTTTTTCATTCTGACATTGTACTTAAACTATCTACTTCCCACACTTCATTTTTTATGTCTCAAACCCAAGACACTTGCTATTCTGCCCCTTTGTCTTCCATCTTGCTGCATATAGCATACTGTGGCCTCAAATTCATGATCTTTCTACTCTACTTTCCATAGTCTGACTAAGGTATGTACCACTATACCTGGTTTGACTTTATTTTCTGAGTAAGATCTCCAGACCTACATTAAGGGCATGGAATGTACAGTAAGTCACTTGAATATTCTCTTCTAATCTTAAAAATGATTTTATTCTCAGAAGTTAATTAACATTTAACACTCTAAATTAACATATAAAGTTCTTTACAATATCTAGTATTTAAATGTTTATATTGGTGCCATCATTTCTGGTTCTAGATATTTTGGAGTTTATATTTATGACAGATATTAAATAAAATTTATTATGCTAAATTACAAAGCTGAATTAATACCAGCGATGCATAAAATATATATATTTTCTGCTTACAAAAGTCTTAAATTTTAAACAATAAAATACTGAGACACAGTAAGCAAGAATTTTATATTTTACTTACTAGTTACTGGTGTTCCTATGTAAAACAGTTCAGTCAAACAGTTTACTATCTGTTTAAGATTCCTTACACAACCAAAAGCCAAAGCTACTAATAGTTCAAAACCAGCATTAACTATAGCTGGTGAACTACAGACTGGAATGGCTTGCTTGGTTGGCAGTTCCCCACTTCTCATATATTGCAGGTAAGCTTTGGATGCAGGAAAGATGAAATCATCAATTAATTCCTAAGGGGTTAGAAAAAGGTATCACACATTATACTAGTACAAATATACTTTTGGAAAACTAAATACCTTGTAAGAAAATATTTTTACAATGATTTGACAATTGACTTAAATACTTAACTTAAAGTTTCAGATACTCAAAAAAAGAACAGTAATGAATGAATACCTTGAATTTTCTAGATGAAAAGCTAAAACTCATAAACTAACATTAAGTTCATTTTAATAAAAACAAAATACATCCAAGTTAAATTCTTTGACTTATAAAACAAAATCAAAGAGCAAAAGAATGAAAGAAAAAAATAGTATTTGAAGACAGAAAATCTCATTTGAACACAATCTCAGGAAGAATTCAGCTGTAGCAAATAGCAATCATATAAGGCTGCTTACTGATTCTACAATCTCTGATATCAAAAGCAAGTTTGGTCTACAGAGTGAGGTCTCCAGGAAAGCCAAGGCTACACAAAGAACCCCTGACTTGAAAAACAAAGCAACAAAGAACTAACCACAAAAGTATTTATATGAATGTATGGATGTATATATATGAAACAAACCAAAGGAAAAGAAAATTTCAAGCACACTTTTCATTAGTATCCATCCTGTATGGTTGTTGCAATGGGAGATAGTAAAAAGAGGACTATATGGAGAAAGAAGGGGGTTGGCAAGAAGAGGAAGGGGAAAAGAGAATATACATTTAATTCTAAGTGTGAGAAAATGGATTATAGTTCCTCCTATTATAAACATAATACTGCACATAGGATTTCTTGTCTTTTTCATATTTCTTATTGGTTATTTTATTTATTTACATTTCAAATGTTATTCCCTTCTCAGTTTCCCCTCCACAACTGCCCATGCCCTCTCCTTCCACCCACTGTCTCTATGAGAGTACTCCTCCACCCACTCATGCACTTGAGCCTCGGCACCCTAGCCTTTCCTTTTACTGGGTCATGGAGCCTCCACAGGACCAAGGACTTCCCATTCCATTAATGCCAGATAAGGCCATCCTCTGCTACATATGCAACTGGAACTGTGGGGCCCTCTCTCTTTGGTTTGTGATTTAGTCCCTGGAAGCTCCAGTGGGTCTGGTTGGTTGATAATGTTGTTCTTTCTATGGGGTTTACAACCCTTTCAGCTCCTTCAGCCCTTTCCCTAACTCCTCCATTGGGGTCTCCTGCTCAGTCCAATATTTGGACGTGTGCATCTACATCTGTATTGGTCAGGCTCTAGCAGAGCCT
Source organism: Mastomys coucha (assembly GCF_008632895.1). NCBI lineage: Eukaryota > Metazoa > Chordata > Mammalia > Rodentia > Muridae > Mastomys > Mastomys coucha. The sequence continues at coordinate 408,160 of NC_045031.1, forward strand.
CTCACGAAATAGCTATACCAGGCTATTTGCTATTCCAAGCAAATGACCCCAAGAAACAGGATGCAGTAGAAATTCTAGTATCCAATAAAATAGACTTACAACCAAAAGTTACCAAAAAAGATGAGGAAGGGCACTACATACTCATCAAAGGAAAAATCCATCAGGAGGAATTCTCAATTCTGAACATCTATGCCCCAAATGCAAGGGCACC
>NC_045031.1:408639-410516 GCF_008632895.1 Mastomys coucha
GCACACACTGAACCTCACATAATAATAGATTTCAATACTCCTCTCTCACCAATGGACAGATCATGGAAACAGAAATTAAACAGAGACACAGTGAAACTAACAGAAGTTATGAACCAAATGGACTTAACAGATATCTGCAGAACATTTCGTTTTAAAACAAAAGAATATACCTTCTTCTCAGCACCTCATGATTGCTTGTCTTAAAACTGTAATAATCTTAATGTATGAATTAAGATCTTGGGAAATGACACACTAAGAGCCACTAAAAATACCGTGTGATAAAATCTATAATATCATTTATCCTCTGTCTTATATGTTCCCCAAAAGATAGTCATTAAAAAACAAATCCCAGAGCAGCTTTAGTCAAGGAGACCACAGAGGTGCTTCTTCAGAAAATGGGACATAGTTATACCTGAGGACCCAGTTATAACACTCCTGACCCAGAATATGCTCCAACATGTAAGAAGGACACATGCTCCACTATGTTCATAGCAGCCTTATTTATAATAGCCAGAACCTGGATAGAACCCAGATGTCCCTCAACAGAGGAATGGATACAGAAAATGTGATACATCTACACAATGGAATACTACTCAGCTATTAACAATAAACTCATGGAATTCTTGAGCAAATGGATAGAACTAGAAAATATTATCCTGAGTGAGGTAACTCAATCACAACTAGAGACCAACTAAGACACACTCAGAGCTCCCGGGACTAAACCACCAACCAGAGTACACATGGAGGGACCCATGGCTACAGCTGCCTATGTAGCAGATGATCATATACATATAGATATGTGTCAGGCATCCTGGGAGGAGAGACCCTTGGACCTGTGAGGGCTCAATGCCACAGTGTAGGGGAATTTGAATGTGGGAGTGGGTAGGTTAGTAGGGGAACACCCTCATAGAAGTGGAGGAGGAGGGAGTGGATAGGTTTTGTGTGTGAAGGAAATGGGAAAGGGTATAACATTTGAAATGTAAATACAGAAAATATCCAATAAATAAAATTAACAAACAAACATAAAGAATTAAGGGCCAAGGGAAGATTGTTTATTAAGTAAAAACACTTGTGGTTCTGGTATAAGATTCTGTGCCTAGAATCCCAGTATTTCTAAAGACTTTCTATTGAGGCATAGAAAAGGAGAATTCTTGGAAACTTGAGGGGCAGCTAATGTTTGGTGGTGAACAAACAAGAAGCCTACATTTCAAATAAGGAGGAAAACTACACATATATCACAGTAAGCACAGTCCTGCATTTATACATACAAACATGCACATATACCTATGAATTTAAAACTTACTTTTACAAGATTGGCACCTCCTGTTTTACAACCAACATGATACTTTTTTTCAGGAGTCTGAAAAGACAGTAACTCTTTTGTTACTCCCAGATGGCCTTCTAAAATTGTGTCTTCTACATTTGTTTCTCCTGTATTTTTAATGTAATCCTGCAAAGGAAAAATAATACAAGTCTAACTTATGAAGGATATAGGGAGGGATAGGAAGCCCAACAAAAGTTCTGAGAATGCATGTACAATTTATCTAAATTATTCCTTGCAGATAGTTATTTTTAAGTTTTACAATCCTGGGAGAAAGGAAATTTTGATGATGCCTAATAGGGTTTGTGGCCACAGTTGCCCTTTGATATTATGGAGTATGCAAGAATATAACAGGATGTCTCTATAAAAAAAGAGGTTCTTTGTTAACAAATGAAAAAAATGCTGTTCAGAAATCTTTCAGCAATTGTATGTTTAACAAATGGTCTCAATGCGAAAAGTTTTGAACTATATGTTATAAGAGCTATCAGGTTGGTAAATATAACACTAATTAAAAATAAACCAGCAACATAAAATTATTTAATTGTAATCTATAATC
>NC_045031.1:410526-413550 GCF_008632895.1 Mastomys coucha
GAGAACCATCATATGTACACACAAACATCCCTAAAATGTAACACTGTATTTCACAAAGCTGTTTGATAATACCAAAATAAATATAAATGAACATTAGAATATCAAGTTTTAAGAACATCTAAACAAGCTATGCATTTTCTCTAAGTCATCACTACTTGAAAAATATTTTGCCTTTTAAAAATTTTGTTATATTTTTAGTGTCTTGTTGCCTATGCTTAGTATCTACCTGCTAACTAGCCAGTTTGAATTTCTGGTCATATTCCTTCCAACTTCTGAGTATTGAAATTAAAGGGAATATCACTATCTATAGTTTCTTTACTTATAGTATTCAAAACAAAATAAATAAATTTCTTTTAACAATTGAATAATCTGAATATTATGAATCTTACCCTAGCCCTTTTAAGCCAATCAATTTCATCATTGAGAAGAACATCAACATTGGGTACATGAATGTTGCTGTTGTAGGCATAAGTGAGAAGACGCCTTAAAAGTGTGAAGTAGACATCTGAATGTTTACCCTTCTCTGTTGCTGTACCCTGAAATATAAAAAAATCTGTGATCAGTACTGACTTAATTGTCAAAAAATCTTAATATCTATAATATCATATCTACACCTACTGATCATGACTTAAATGAAATTAAAGTTATAATTATTATTTGAATATCTTTCATTTTAAGGAATAGATCATATTGACAGGTACATTAAAAATGTCTTACCCTCAAAATGGTAAAGAGTAGAGTAATGAAGAACACCAGAGGTCTATGTCCCATGCAACATCTGGTACACATTAAAAAGAACTGCTCCTGTGCCAACTGCCGTATAGTTCTGCAACAATATAAGGTAATAAATATACACTACACTTAACTGCTAGCAAAGATGAGTTTACAACATTTTTCAAAGAGTTGACGTCCAATTTTTACATGCGATTGAACACATCACTAATTTATAATATTGTGGTAATTTTAATGTATGACTTACTAAATCTTTTAAAATACACTAAGAGTTAAGAACCATGTTGGATTATGTCAAAGAGAACCACAGAAGAATAAAAATATGAATGATTTGTTTCATTAACAAGACAAAAATGCCACTCTAGATACTATGAAATATATGAAACACTTATACATTTTTTCCCCTCTAACTTTTCTAGATTTGTTTGAAGTGAGCTCTGCAGCAACAATTCATGAAAACCTAATACAGCTAACTGCATACCAGAATATGTGTAACTGTAAAGATACCATTGTCACATGAGCATTCATAAAAAATGACAGCCCTTCAATTACTATTATAGTATACTATTCTTTCTTAAGAGATAATCAAACTTTTACATTTTAGTAGTAGAAAAACGATGATATAACATTCATATCTCTAAAATAAATACTATACCTGTATATATAGCAGAGGATGGCCTTATCTGGCATCAATGGGAGGGAAGGTCTCGGTCCAGGGGAGATTTGATGCCCCAACGTAGGGTAATATTAGGGCATTGAGGTGGGAGTGGGTGGGGGAACTCCCCCAAAGAAACAGGATATCTCCCAAATAGATAACATTTGAGATGTAAAATAAAAAAAAAAAATTAAAAAAACCCCAAAACCAAAACCACCAAAACACTACTTGTAGTATTCCATAATAAATGGCTACTGGTGTTAGTGAAGGTAGGAAAGGAATCAGTTATTCTTTAAGGGGCTGGCCACTGGGAGTTTAACCATGTCACAGTGAGTATGTGTCTACCATAAATTACACTTGTATTTTTTTTTTCTTTTTTAGTGGGAAGGCCTGAAGGGCAGGTGGGGTGAACATCAGAGGGGTGAAAAGAAAGGGTAACCAGAGTACATTTTGTGAAATTCCCAAATAATTATTTAAAAAATACACTTACTCGCTAGGACAGTACAATAGTAAATCAATGACAAACATCTGCCAGGTCTTTTCTTTACTGAGTGAATCCATAGCAGTTGGAATTAAAGCAAAACATAATGTCATCACTTCCAGGGCTTCACAGCAAACCTGTTCATCTTTCACTTCTGGATTACTCCTTGTACTGGTGGTCTGTAAACCATGAACAAATTATTAGAGATCCACTTATAAAACATGGTCAAAGTTTCAGTTAGTATTTAATGTTATCTTCTCTGTGGTGCATCACACATGTCCTTTTCTACTCACTTGTTCTTACTGAAGTGTTAGTATGGTTAATAAAAAGTAATTTTATTAACCATCTACTTTTTTTCTCAAAGTAGGAAGTAGTTTATTTTTGTGTGATTATAATTCCTTCCAGAGAAACCTTAATGTTTCCAAGTCTACACAGAATGCCATTTTTAGTAAAAAAAATTAATCATCTTACAATTTCTCGAGATCAACAAATACTTCTGAAACCTAAAATATGTAGCTAAGATTTTTTAATTCGCAATTCCCATCAAAACGTAATCAATATAAAACATTAGGATTTCTTATAAAATATTATTTTAATTTATCAGAAGTACATCAGGCAGGTAAGTACAATAAGAGCTAACAATCCCAATGCAGCTGGGAGATGATGGTGCATGTCTTTAATCCCAGCACTCAGGAGGCAGAGGCAGGTGGATGTCTCAGTTCGAGGCCAGGCTGATCTACAGAGTGAGTTCCAGGACAGCCAGGGCTACACAGAGAAACCCTGTCTCTAGAAAACAAAACAAATTCATAACCAATGAACGAACGAACCAACAAACGAACGAACCAACCAACCAACCAACCAACCAACCAACCAACCAACCAACCAACCATCTAAAACAAACCAATCCCTTTGCAGAAGCAATTTTATTTCTAAGGGCTAATCTGTTCCTAAGAGATCTTGATATAACATGTAAATGATGATACTCTTCTTACTTCTATACTAAAAGAACCAATTAAAACAGTATTTAAGCCCACAACACACAGAGAAAGCCACACTCCTAGGTGATCTAACAAGCGCAGGATCCCAGAATCCTAGAATCACAGGATCACAGAGACAGCTTGACTCTGAGGAGTTCTGACATAACCAGGATCACAGG
>NC_045031.1:416106-427083 GCF_008632895.1 Mastomys coucha
AAAAAAAAAAACCATAAATGCCTCTAGAATTTACTTCATTTTTTCTTTTCTTTTTTATCTTCACTTTCAATATGAAATTATTTTCATTTCTTAACATAGGAGTTACTTTAAAAAAGACAAGTGACTTGGTCTTCAAATATAGTATACAGAGATTCAACTTGAAGTAATTTTATGAAACATTTCTTAAAAAAGTATTTGTTATCCTTACCATCTTGTAAGTTTCTGTGATGTCTTCATTTGGTCTAAATACTAGCTCTAATGAACCACATCCTGATGCCCAGATAATTTTTTGTATAGCTCTAATAACACAAATATCAGGTATGTATCTTGAGGCCTGCAACAAAATGGGAAACTCAATGTTGACCATAACCATAAAATAAATAATCAGAAGAAAAATATTTCCTTTTTCTTAAGTTGTTATGCTTTATGAATAAGCAGCCTTTATGAATAAACCCTCCAGAATCCCAGCAATTTCAAAGTTTGATACTAACCAACCCTGATATTTGTTGAGCAAGACGAATTGATACATTTCTAAGCATGCACTCAGAAGAAGGATTAGGAATGCTCTGAAGGGCATTTTGTAGCACCACAGCTTGATCATGAGTAAGTTGGTTAATCTGAAGGTTAAAAAAAAAGATTTAAAAACCTGTACATAAAATTCCAGAATCAACTACTCCTCAAGACTTCTACTTTCTCTAAAATTTATGGTGAGTTAAATAGAAGCATTTAAATCTGTTAATATTTTACATTTCCTTTCTTATTTGCCTGTCATTTTAATAATAACATCAACAGATTTCAAATTTATATGAAATTAATATATCATTTCTACATTTCAGTTCACTTTCTGTGGCAGGGTTTAGAAAATAAACTCTGAACTAACACTTTTACGTATCTCTGGGTGATTACTATGCAATGCCTAAGCTTTCAACAAATGATTATGTCTATTCTGAGAAGGCTGGAAGTAACAGATAAAGACCTCCAAGGCCAAGGACATCGTTCAGTCCTTGCTTGCTAGAAAATCATGAGGTTTTTAGTTTAGGTGTCTAGGATTTATTTAAAAATGGTGGTTGATATAGTAGTCTACACATAATTACAGTGCACAGAAAACAAGAGAGAACCCCCAGAAAGCTATCCAGGTAGACTAGCTAAATTGACACACACTGGGTTCAAATGATACATCTCAGTATTTAAGTACTGGAGGAACCAATGTCATTGTACAACCATTGTCACTGTACCATTGTACAACCAATGTCAATGACTGGTAGATATACATACATGTATATCTGTACAAAAATATACAGACACATATATAATTGTGTACATGGGCATACACACACTCAATATTATGTATATATTACATTATACACATGTGAGCATGACCATACATGTGTGCTTTTACATATACACACTCAAAAATATTTTGCTTTTTGAAATTTTTTGAAAGAGGTATACTTTATACCTCTTGATTTTATCTTTAAAATGTTTCTTGTACTCAGACTACTTCTATTATGTGTACTTGTGTACTTGTAACCACAAAGATGCAAAGTTTCTTATAGTTAATGTATTCATTTTCTTTCTATGTATTAGTTTCATTGTAAAATTCTTAAAATGTCATACTGCTATTTTTGTTTGTCTTTTTTTTCCCCAGAGAGGCTCTTACTCTCCGTATCAGGCTGGCTTTTCAATTCATGTTATAGCAGGAGATATAACTGTAATTGTCCTTTCTGGACTTCACAAATGCTGTCACTGTAGGAATATATTATCACACTTATTAAGAATTTTTAAGATAGCTGTCTTAAAGAAATTTAGAGTGTGTACACAAGTAAATTATAAAGTAGGCAAAACAATGACACAAGTCTAATACTCCCAGTTTTTCTAACGAGAACTTAAAATATTACATATTTTAAAATATGTAATATTACTTAAATACTGTAATACTTAAAATATTACATATACTGTAACAGTTTTGGTCCTGCAGCTTGTGAGGATCTGTTGCATATAAAATTCATGTTGCCACAGATTTCAAAGTGTATTTGAGAGTTACTAAACCTCCATGAAAAATCTTAGCTCATTTCTACTACATCAGAAAATAGAAACTTCTAATTAATGTGGCTGCCTGAATGTCTAATATAAGCATGTTGACTGATGTACAAAAAACTTACCAATCAGCCAAAAACAACCATATTATTCAAAACACCCAAAGAAATTAATAAGTAAATGTGCAAAGGATTATACACATGTATTTCTCTATACACATGTATGTCTCTGAAATTCAGAAAGAAAAATATTTTTATGTAACCATGAATGCATTCATCCATCAATAACCAAGCACTTTGTAACTAAGCTCCATCCACAGGCCAGTTTTGCTTTACATTTGTGACAGAGTTGTACAAAATCATCTAGAATGAACTTGTACTTGAATTTTTCCTGCTTGAGCCTCAGTGATAGTTTGCTAAAATTCTACAGACTGTTAGTATTCTCTCAAATTATGAATTCTCTATAAATACTGTAGGTGAATTGGTGATACACTGCATTTATCTCTCTAATAGAATATAAACAGGTGTGAGTGCAGGCTGGTTACTTTACAATATTTCAGGTGCATAATTATTTTTAAATTACTTGTATGTACGTACATATGTACACATGAATGTTTGTACACACACATGCATGCATGCAGGGGGTACGGAGCATACAAGGGAGGCCAAAGAATAACTATGAGTTAATTCTTTTCTTCTACTAAGTGGACAGTGAACTCAGGTTATTAGCCTCAGCAGTAAATCTGAACCTACTGGACTAGTCCATGGCACAATTTTTAATGTTCAATGAGAAAAAGCTATGCTCAGCATAATTATATCCTAAACATATAAGATGTATGTAAGATCCCATAGGTAAAATTCTGATTTTAAAAAAACAACTTTTTTTTCATAAAAATATACATGGAATTTACAATATAAAAAATTCACACTTAAAATGGGGAAAACCATTACAAATGTTTATTTTATATTTGTGTGTAAGTCACATCGTTTTTACTTTTAAAAGAAAAAATGTTGCAAAATATTAAATATTTAATATTTAATTAAATATTAAATTAATTATTATAGTCACTTTCATATTTAAAATCACATGAAAGAATAAAATAAACATGTTAGTATTACCTTAGGTTCAATGGTTATTAGTAAGATAAACTTGTTTCACTGAATTATCCATTAATTTTGTTGGTATGGTCCTAGAATTATTATTCTGAAGTATACCACAGCAATTACATTTGGTCTTATTTTAAAACAAAATGGCACACTATAATATTCAAATAAATTTTTAGAGTAAATTTTAAAATTTAAAATGGTAAATACATAGTTACTATTCAAGCTTCTGATGAACATTTTACACATCTAGGGATATTTTAAAGCATGATTTAAAGGGTAGTCCACATTATTTCCAAACAATTTATACATTAGTAATTTTCAATGTGAATAAATTAACTAATTTAGTTACAATTGAATTCAACTTTTACAGCAGATTAAAATACTTTAGAAACTGTTGGTGGGAAATATTAACGGTCATAGGGAAGTAAAGAACTCTTGATAAGGGCTGGCGAGATGGCTCAGGGGGTAGGAGCACTGACTGCTCTTCTGAAGGTCCTGAGTTTGGATCCCAGCAACCACATGGTGGCTCACAACCACCTGTAATGAGAACTGACACCCTCTTCTGGTGTGTCTGAAGACAGCTATAGTGAATTACACCAGAGAGAGAGAGCCAGCAGGTCCAGCAGAGGTCCTGAGTTCAATTCCCAACAGCCACACACATGATGGCTCACGGCCATCTGTACAGCTAAAGTGTACCCAAACACATAAAATAAATAAAATAAATCATAAAAAAGAACTATTGATAAGAAAATCATATATGATGTTTAACTGAAAGTATTTTACAATATTTATTTTGATATATATTTTAGGTATAATTTAGTAAAAGACTAAGTTTTAGGATTATATGAAACTCCAATTAATTAAAAATTGAAAAGCACAGATATAAGAAAAATAACATGTTATTTTAGTATAGTCAAATATGAACATTTAGTATAAAGAACTAAAAAGATATAAATCTTTATTATACATAGTCACTGAATTTATCTCTAAAAATTATGGATGAAAGGTAAGTTACAAAATATTTCTAAAAATTTATTACCGGTGTTTTAGGATCTGTACCATCTGCAACAGGTTGACAAGCTTCTGCTATGGCCTGGACATAGCCATAGCCAATGGTAGTTAACAACAGTTTGGCTATTTTAAGGGTACTGAAGTAAGCATCTCTAAGAGTTTCAACATCTGTATTTGGCAAGAAGTTATTTTGTATCAGCATACTTAGTACAAGAGGTAAGCCACCACTTTTCAAGAAGTGATACTGAAAGTCAGAGGAAATATCAGCCAGAGGTGCACCAGCAGGCATTAACAAGGTGTAAACTACCTACAGGTGAGGAGAGATGGGAAGGGAGAAAAAAGAGCATTAAAAGTTATACACGCACATACATACACACACATACACACACACACATAAATTTAGAAACTTATTCTTTTCTCATTGTTCTTGATTAAAATTTCTGCTTCCTAATTTTAGACATCTTAGTTTTACAATATTTTATAAAATATATATTTTTTTTGCAAAGAAAAACAAACCTCTGTTAAATATAGTACTTGCGAGGCAGAAGAACCAAAGAATAGTGAGTGAAGGGACTGACCAAGTCGTCTTTCTCCAAGATTTAAATGGTCTGAACATACAGCTCTTAATTTTTCTATAGTTGTGCTATCTGTAAAAAAAAAAGAAAGCCAAAAAATGTAATTCATATATTCTTGATACTTATGTTGGGCAGTAATACAAAATTGTTTTTAGATTTTATATTATGCATATGTTTGTTTGCAAGAATTTATATGCACTACATTTTGCTTGGTGTTCTGGGAGTCTGGATGAGGATATCACTTATCATTTGCTTTGAAACTAGTTACAGATACCATGAGCCACCATGTAGGTGCTCTCCTAGGCCCTCTGTAAGAGCAACAAGCACTCTTAACTGCTGATTCATCTTTCCAGTCCTAGTATATTTGATATTCAATATCAAATATCTATTAGTATGGTCTTTAGTTATGAGTAATGATTACTAAGATGAGCTATAAAATCAAATGTCATATCAAAAAATTAGGATGGAAATAGTTTTTATCCATAAAATTACAATCTATTTTTTTATCCACTATTGAAACAAACCAATATTAAAGAAATGTGCTCTTTTTAAAACATAAACAGCAACTTCACTTTCTTAAAATTCAATAATTACAAGAAAATTAATTCAATTACAATCATCAAATAAGCCTTTCTACAAAGATAAGACACAAATTACTAGAACTAAAACAAGTAAACATCATTAGCTATCAACAAATACAAAGGAAACTACCTACATCATAAGGATAACCAAAATTGAAAAAAAAATCCAGAAAGATTTAAAGAATATTGGTGAAGATGTAAAGAGAGGAGAACCTTTGTTCTTTAATATTGGGAATCTAAAATGATAGCAATAAGTTTGGAAACATTTCTCCAAGTACTTTCTTCAAGGAGTTAAATACCAAGTTATTGTATATTCCACCAAATTCTTAACTAGAGTGTACACTGAATTATAAACAAATAGTTATATTTCCACAAATCCAGACCTTCAAAGGGTAATATATGGAAAAGTTCAACACAGGAGGGAAACTATATCCTAGAAAAAGCAATAAAGTAATCTTCCAACAAAATTAAAAGAAGATAGCCACATGAACAGAATTCCAACTCTAACAACAAAAATAACAGGAACCAACAACTACCTTTCCTTAATATCTACTAATATCAATGGACTCAATTCCCCAATAAAAAGACATAGACTATCAAACTGGGTACGTGAACAGAACCCAGCATTTTGTTGCATACAGGAAACCCAATTCAGTGACAAAGACAGGCACTAATTCAGAATAAAAGGCTGGAAAACAATTTTCCAAGCCAATGGTCCCAAGAAAAAAGCTGGAGTAGCCATTCTAATATCGAATAAAATCGACTTTCACCATAAAGTAATCAAAAAAGATAAGGAGGGACACTTCATATTCATCAAAGGTATGATCTATCAAGATGAACTCTCAATTCTGAACCTCTATGCTCCAAATGCAAGGCATCTATATTCATAAAAGAAACTTTACTAAAGCTCAAAGCACACATTACACAGTACACAATAGTAGTGGTAGATTTCAATACCCGACTCTCTGCAATGAACAGATCATGGAAACAGAAACTAAACAAGGACACAGTGAGACTAACAGAAGTTATGAAACAGATGGATTTAACAGATATCTATAGAACTATTTATCTTAAAACAAAAGGATATAACTTCTTCTTAGCACCTCACGGTACCTTCTCCAAAATTAACCATATAACTGGTCACAAATCAGGCCCCAACAGATACAAGAAGATTGAAAAAATTCCTTGTATCCTATCAGATCACCATGGACTAAGGCTGCTCCTCAATAACAACATAAACAATAGAATGCCCACATACACGTGGAACCTTAACAACACTCTACTTAATGATAACTTAGTCAAGGAAGATATAAAGGAAGAAATTAAAGACTTTCTAGAGTTTAATGAAAATAAAGCCACAACATACTCTAACTTATGGGACACAATGAAAGCAGTCCTAAGAGGAAAACTCATAGCTTTAAGTGCCTCCAAAAAGAAACTGGAGAGAGCATACACCAGCAACTTGACAGCACATCTGAAAGCTCTGGAACAAAAAAAATCAAATTCACACAAGAGGAGTCGAAGGCAGGAAATAATCAAACTCAGGGCTGAAATCAACCAAGTAGAAACAAAAAGAACTAAACAAAGAATCAACCAAACCAGGAGCTGGTTCTTTGAGAAAATCAGCAAAATAGATAAACCCTTAGCCTGACTAACTATATGCTAAAGAAACAGAAACAGTCCCAACCAAAAGAAAGCCCAGGACCAGATGGGTTTAATGCTGAGTTTTATCAGACCTTCAAAGAAGACCTAACATCAATACTCCTCAAACTATTCCACAAAATAGAAACAGAAGGTACTCTACCCAATTAATTCTATGAAGCCACAATTACTCTTATACTTAAACAACACAATGACCTAACAAAGAAAGAAAACTTCAGACCAATTTCCCTTATGAATATCGATGCAAAAATACTCAATAAAATTCTTGCAAACCGAATCAAAGAACACATCAAAACGATCATCTATCATGATCAAGTAGGCCATGATCATCCCAGGGATGCAGAGATATTTCAATATTTGGAAATGTATCAACTAATTCACTATATAAACAAACTCAAAAGAAAAAAAAATCACATGATTATCTCACTAGATGCTGAGAAAGCATTTGACAAAATCCAACATCCCTTCATGATAAAAGTCTTGGAAAGATCAGGAATTCAAGGCCCATATTTAAACAATATACAGCAAACCAGTAGCTAACAGCAAACTAAATGAAGAGAAACCTAAAGCAATCCTACTAAAACCAGGGACTAGACAAGGCTGCCCACTCTCTCCCTACCTATTCAATATTGTACTTGAAGTTCTAGCCAGAGCAATTAGGCAACAAAAGGAGATCAAAGGGTTATGAATTGGGAAGGGAGAGGTCAAATTATCACTATTTGCTGATGATATGATAGTATACTTAAGTGACCCCAAAAATTCCACGAGAGAGTCCCTAAACCTGATAAACAACTTCAGCAAAATAGCTGGATATAAAATTAACTCAAGCAAATCAGTGGCCTTCCTATACACAAAGGATAAACAGGCTGAGGAAGAAATTAGGGAAACAACACCCTTCACAATAGTCACAAACAATATAAAATAATTTGGTGTAACTCTAACTAAGAAAGTAAAAGATCTGTTTGACAAAAACTTCAAGTCTCTGAAATTAAAGAAGATCTTAGAAGATGGAAATATCTCCCATGCTTGTGGAGTGGCAGAATTATTATAATAAAAATTGCCATTTTGCCAAAAGCAATCTATAGATTCAATGCAATCCCCATCAAAATTCCAACTCAATTCTTCACAGACTTAGAAAGCAATTTGCAAATTCATCTCGAATAACAAAAAACCCAGGATATCCAAAAGTATTCTCAATAATAAAGGAACCTCTGGTGGGATCACAATCCCAGACCTTAAGTTGTACTACAGAGCAATTGTGATAAAAACTGCATGGAATTGGTACAGTGACAGGCAGGTAGATCAATGGAACAGAATTGAAGACCCAGAAATGAACCCACAAACCTATGGCCACTTGATCTTTGATAAAGGAGCTAAAACCACCCAGTGGAAAAACGACAGCATTTTCAACAAATGGTGCTGATTCAACTGGCGGTTAGCATGTAGAAGAATGCAAATCGATCTATTCCTTTCTCCTTGTACAAAGCTCAAGTCCAAGTGGATCAGGGACCGCCATATAAAACCAGATACACTAAAACTAAAAGAGAAGAAAGTGAGTAAGAGTGAGCCTTGAGTGTTGGGCTCTATTTGGCCCTGGTTTGGGCCTTGAGGACAAACCTGAGCCTGGCTCAAGTTTTGTAAATTGTCTCACTCATTTCCGTACTGGAGTGACTCAACACAACCTGCTTAAGCCTGCCTTTGCCTAGATCCTGCGGACATAGAGCCAACTTTGTTGGCTCTGTCAGTCACCCCATACTCCTCATCAACTTTCCCCTCCCCCTACATCATCTCACCCCAGCCAAAAACTCCACCTCCTCTCTCAGCCCTTTATAAAAGAAAGGATTGATACATAAAAACGAGTTCCTGTTTGGACAGACTCCCGGCTTGGCTTCCCAGAGGCAGGAGGAGCTGCGACACTCACCATCCCACTCAGCCCCAAGAGAGAGGCTAGACCAATTCTCTCCCTCTCGCCTAGTTCTGTTGGCAGAGAGCCTGCCTGGCACTTAGGCACATAGGCACAGGGGAAATTTTCCTGAAGAGAACGCCAATAGCTTCTGCTCTAAGATCAAGAATTGACAAATGGGACCTCATAGTTGCAAAGCTTCTGTAAGGCGAAAGACACTGTCAATAGGACAAAACTGCAACCAACAAATTGGGAAAAGATCTTTACCAATCCTATATCTGATAGAGGGCTAATATCCAAGGTATACAAAGAACTCAAGAAGTTAGACTCCAGAGAACCAAATAACCCTATTAAAAATGGGGTACAGAGCTAAACAAAGAATTCTCAACTGACGAATACCTAATGTCTGAGAAGCACCTAAAGAAATGCTCAACTTCCTTAGTTATCAGGGAAAAGCAAATCAAAACAACCCTGAGATTCCACCTCACACCAGTCAGAATGGCTAGGAGAAAAAACAGTAGATGCTGGTGAGGTTGTGGAGAAAGAGGAACATTCCTTCATTGCTGGTGGGATTGCAAGCTGGTACAACCAGTCTCGAAATCAATTTGGAAATTTCTTCTGAAATTGTACATAGAGGATATATTTCTTATATTTGTCATGGAATATCTTGTTTTCTCCGTCTATGGTAATTGAGAGTTTTGCTGGGTATGGTAGCCTGGGCTGGCATTTGTGTTCTCTTAGGGTCTGTATGACATCTGCCCAGCTATATTTCTCCTGAGCATATACCCAGAAGATGTTCCAACATGTAATAAGGACACATGCTCCACCATGTTCATAGCAGCCTTATTTATAATAGCCAGAAACTGGAAACAACCCAGATGTCCCTCAACAGAGGAAGGGATACAGAAAATGTGGTACATCTATACAATGGATGGAGTACCATTCAGCTATTAAAAACAATGAAATTATGAAATTCTTAGGAAAACGGATGGATCTGGAGAATATCATCCTGAGTGAGGTAACCCAATAACAAAAGAACACACATGGAATTCATTCTCTGATAAGTGGTTATTAGCCCAGAAGATCGGAATACAGGAAGAACAAGCCACAAGAAACGCAAGAAGGAAGACCGAAGTGTGGATACTTCGTTCCTTCTTAAAGGGGAGGTTCAACAGCAGCTTGATCTATATAGTGAGTTGTGGGCCAGCTGGTACCACCCTACTGAGATTAAATAAATAAATAAATAAATAAATAAGTAAATAAAACATGATCAGGAGAACACAGGTAAACAGCTAGAAAGCCCTTCAAGAAGAAACACAAAAATCCCTTAAAGAGCTACAGGAAAACAAATCAAACAGGTGAAGGAAATGAGCAAAACCATCCAGAATCTAAAAATTGAAACAGAAACATTAAAGAAATCAGAAAGAGAGACAACCCTGGAGATAACAAAACCTAGGAATGAAATCAGGAGTCATAGATGCAAGCATCACCAACAGAATACAAGAGATAGAAGAGAGAATCTCAGAGTCAGAAGATACCATAGAAAACATTGACACAACAGTCAAAGAAAATGCAAAAACCAAAAAGCTCCTAATCTAGAACATCCAGGAAATCCAGGATGCAATAAGAAGACCAAATCTAAGAATAATAGGTATAGAAGAGAGTGAAGACTCTCAGTGTAGTGGGCCAGCAAATATCTTCAACAAAATTATAGAAGAAAACTTCCCTAACCTAAAGAAAGAGATGCCCATGAACATACAAGAAGCCTACAGAACTCCAAATAGACTGGACCAGAAAAGAAATTCCTCCTGACACATAATAAAACAACAAGTGCACTAAACAAGGAAAGAATTTTAAAAGCAGTAAGGGAAAAAGGTCAAGTAACATATAAAGGCAGGCCTATCAGAATTACGACAGACTTCTCACCAGAGACTATGAAAGCTAGAAGAAGGGCATATGTCATACAGACCCTAAGAGAACACAAGTGCCAGCGCAGGCTACCATACCCAGCAAAACTCTCAATTACCATAGACAGAGAAAACAAGATATTCCATGACAAAACAGAATTTACATAATACCTTTCCACAAATCCAGCCCTACAA
>NC_045031.1:429695-434035 GCF_008632895.1 Mastomys coucha
TTTCTTTTTGGAGGGGAACCTGGGAAAGGAGATATTGTAAATAAAGAAAACATTTAATAAAAAAAGGACACTGGTTGATTAAATTGATTAAATCCAAAATCAATGTATGTATTTTCTGTCTATAAGAAACAAACCTTAATTTCAAAAAGACAAAAGATTAAAGCAAAAAGATAAAGAAATTTCTCCAACAAAATACAGCTAGGAAACAAGGAGGTGACTCTATACTAATATCTGATAAAATAGAATGAAAAAAAAAACCCTTAACTATCTGGAAAAGGTAAAGAATACTCCATTCTAATCAGTGGAATAATTAACCAATATACATCATTACTTTTCTAACCATACATGTAACAAACCCTGGTGCACCCAATTTTATAAAGAATATGTCAGTGGACTTACAGGCATAGACAATTATCAACCTATTAATAGTAAGTGATTCCAATGCCTCATTTTCTTCAATAGATATGTTATTAGGACAAGAAGTAAACAAACATAAAAATTAACTGACATCACAGATGGAAGATTTTACCTATCTACAGTATATTTCATCCAAAAACAGTGTGTACTCTACTCAGTGGGACACAAAACAGTTCTAAAAGACTATATCCTGAGACAAAAATTATCTACAAATCTAAAAATATTAAAATCACTTCTTGTACCCTATCTGACCAAAATACAAGGAATATTAAAATTGACAGCAAACAAATTACTAGTCAATATATAAACTCAGGAAGATTAAGCAATTCATTACTGAATGATGAATGGGCCAAATAAATCAAAAAGGAAATACTGAGCTTTACTTAAATAAATGAAAATAAATATACAACAAAGTCAATGGAACATACTGACATGTTCTACAAGAGAAATTTACACCTCAAAGAAAATACATGAAAAAGAACTTGCAGTCTAACTCTTTTCCTTTCTATCAACTGATGACACACAGAAACACTTTCTACTGGATTCTCATTGGACACATTATGCTGGGCTTAACAAAGGTGACTTTACTATTTCTTGTTCTCCATTCAGTTCTCCCTAGACTTAACTCTTAGTCTTGATGCAGCCTACCTGTAGAAACCCCTCCTGCTTCACCTCCATACACTAGAACTAGGTTCCCACCATCTCTTTCAGGCTTGTGCTCTATCCAATACTTACTCTTTTGTGACATCCCCAGATCTGAAGAACCAGTACCATAGGCACCGAGTAGTCATAGAAGGGTTGGATGCAGGCAGGATACTTAATTACTCTTCCTATCTTTTAAGATATTTAACTGCCTGAAAAAGCAACTTCTGTTACCTCTCTTCAGTCCTTCAGGATTGATTCACTGAACCCACTTGATTCAGACCCAATGTCTATCTGCTTTTTCTCTCTTCCCCATCAGTGTTTCTTTCTTGCACATTTCTGTACCTGTTACATGCATCTGCCACTTTCTACCAGGGAAAGCATGCCACCACATTTGCTTAGGATCCAGAGTAGACATTAGCAACCAAAAATTTGAATATGAAATAAAAGACTAGATATCCAAGTCAAGAGACAATCTTAACTCCAGATGCCTAGATCTCAGTAAAGAACCCAAACATAAACAGCTAAGGCATCCAGAATACAGAAAACTTGAAAAAAAATCAAAGTTAGGTACAGCACAAAATAAATTCAAAACAGTAAGAATACATTCATTTCTTTAAAAGACCTTATGAATAAATACCTAAGAGATGATGATGAAAACAGAGATGAATGGCTAAAGAAAACAATTTAAGATATGAATACACTTTAAGAAAGAAACAATCAACGAAAACAAGCAAAGTATTAAAAGGAAATTTGAAATTAAAAACATAAGATATCAAACAAAAACCTCAGAGATAAGCTTCAATAGCTGGTTATATGTCATAAAAGAAAAAAAAACTGGGGTCTTGAAAACAAGGTTAGATGAAGATCTTAGTAAAAATAAATTATGTCAGATATGGAATAATCCAAGAACAAAACATCTAAGAAATCTAACAAACCATAAAAGATTATGATCTTTATTTACAAAGAAGAGGTAGAGAAAAAGGAGAAGAAATCCAGGAAAAAGACACAGAAATATTTTAAAGAATATCATTAAAAAAAAAACTCCAATAAAAATAACAAGATTATTATGGAGGTGAAAATGGCACACATAACACCAAATAGAGCCATCAATGACCACTAGGTGAAACCACCAAATTGTCTGATGGGCTCTCTGGGCAAACCCAGCAGCAGGGACCTCTGCCCTGCCTGTTCTGTACTACTCTGCCTGCTGGTTGTTCCTGGAGATCTGCTGCTGCCAGGGACAGCCAGGTGAGCTCCTCAATCCCCAACCTCTGCCCTATCCTCTCTGGGCTCTATCTTCCAGGCTACATAATCTCAATCACCTGCAGCCAGAGACCACTAGATGAGTGAGACTCTTGCTTCAATTACCTGCCTGCCAACCTCTCTGACTTCAGTAGCAGTAAGATCTGCTCTGCTTCCTCTGCATTACATTTCCCAAGCTACAACTCCCCCTACTTCTCTGGAGGCCTGATGTTTCCCAGGTCAAAGAGGTACATACCAGGGTCCTTTATCTGCATCTCTGAAGGCTTGCTCCCCATCCAGGATAACTGGCAGCCTGAAATCATCAGGGCCTAGCATTTTTGTTTGCCTGCAAACAAGAAAGCCTACTGCCACCAAGTACAACAAGCTCTACTTGGAGTCCCAGAGGCTTGCTCCTATCAGGGACTAGGCCTGCCAACACTACAGACAATCAGATGGATAAAAGCCAGGATAAAAACATAAGGGAAAACCAGGACAATATGGCACACTATCAGCACACAGCTATTATGGTACAGGAAGCCCTGAATATCCTTATAAACCTGAATCACAAGAAATGACCCTGAATCTAATCTAATCTTATGAAGATGATAGAGGGCTTTAAAGAGGAAATGAATAAGTCCTTTAAAGAAATTCAGGAAAGTACAATTAAACATATGAAAGAAATGAATAGAGGATGGAGTCTCCCACCAATTTCAACTATATTAGCCCAGAATTGCTCCTGTCTAAAGAAATTGCAGGGACAAAAAGTGGAGCAGAAAGTGCAGGAAGCCATCCAGAGACTTACCCTCCTAGGAATCCATCCCATCTGCAGACACCAAATCCAGACACTATTACTGATGACAAGAAGTGCTTACTGAGAGGGACCTGATATAGCTGTCTCCTGAGAGGCTCTACCAGAGCCTAGCCAATACAGATGTGGATACTCACAGCCAACCATCAGACTGAGCATTGGGACCCCAATGGAGCAGTTAGGGAAAGAACTGAAGGAGCTGAGAGGGTTTGCAACGCCATAGGAAAAACAACAATAACCAGACCACCAAGAGCTTCCAGGGACTAATCCACCAATCAAAGAGTATACATGGCTGGGTCCATGGCTCACACTACATATGTAGCATAGGATGGCCTTGTTAGCATCAATGGGAGGGGAGAAGAGACCCTTGGTACCGCTAAAACATCCAGGAAATTTAAGACACTAAGAAAACACTAAGAAAACACAACAGAAAGCCCACAAACATGTGGAAGCTGAACTCAATGATAACTTGGTCAAGGAAGAAATAAAAAAATTAAAGGCTTTTTAGAATTTAATGAAAATGAGGACACATCATACCAAAACTTATGGGGAACAATGAAAGTGGTGGTAAGAAGATAACTCATTGCTCTGAGTGCCTCCAAAAAGAAACTGAAGAGAGCTTACACTAGCAGCTCTACAGCACACCTGAAAGCTCTAGAACAAAAAGAAGCAAATTCACCCATGAGGAGTAGATAGCAGGAAATAAACTCAGGGCTGAAATCAGCCAAGTAGAAACAAAAAGAACTATAAAAAGAATCTACCAAACCAGGAGCTGGTTATTTGAGAAAATCAGCAAAATAGATAAACCCTTAGCCAGACTAACCAGAAGGCACAGAGACAGTATCCTAATTAATAAAGTCAGAATTGAAAAGAGAAACATAAGAACAAAATATATCTTAAAATGAAAAAAAGAAAAAAGAAAACACTAAGAAAATTAAGAATCATAGGAATGGAAGGAGAAGTCTCAAATGCCTAGAAATATCTTCAGCAAGATCATAGAAGAAAATTTCCCTAGAGATGCCTATAAATGTATTTACAGAACACTAAATAGATTGGACCAGAAAAGAAAATCCTTCTGTCACGTAATAATTAAAACACTAAATGTGTAGAACAAAGGATATAAAAAGGTGCAATGGGCTGGGTAGTAGTGGTGTATGCCTTTAATCCCAGCACTTGGGAGGCAAAGGGAGGCAGATTTCTGAGGATAGCCTGGTCTACAGAGAGTTCC
>NC_045031.1:434045-445767 GCF_008632895.1 Mastomys coucha
TAAAGCAAGACCTATTAAAATCATACCACACTTCTCAACAGATACTTGAAATGCCAGAAGGGCCTGGGCAGATGTCTTACAATCTCTAAGAGACCAAAGATATTAGCCCAGACATATACTATATCTAGCAAAAGTTTCAATCAACATAGATGGAGAATCGAAGATATTCCATGAAAAAATGAAATTTAAGCAATATCTTTCTATTAATCTAACCTGTTTGAGGATAATAGAAGGAAACCTCCAACACAAGGAATGTAGCCACACCGAAAACCTCCCTCTACAAGAAATAGATACCACACTAGCAAAATAGAACCTAACAGAAAAGATGTATCAACAGGATCCATCATTCTGCTGCATATAAGAAATACATCTCAGCAATGAAGACAGATATTACCTCAGAGTAAAGGGAAAAAAAAAGCTTTCCAAGAAAGGCACCTAAGAAACAATCTGGAATAGCCATTCTAATATGTAATATAATAAATTTTCAATCAAAAGTAGTCAAAAGAGATGGGGAAGATCTTTCATACTCATTAAAGGAAAATCTATTAAGATGGTATCTCAATTCTGAATATATATTCCATACATACATTTGTTTTTCTTTTTTCTTTTTTTTAATTTTTTGAGACAGGGTTTCTCTGTATAGTTCTGGCTGTCCTGGAACTCACTCTGTAGCCCAGGCTGGCCTCGAACTCAGAAATCCACTTGCCTCTGCCTCCCTAGTGCTGGGACTAAAGGCGTGTGCCATCACTGCCCAGTGAACACACAAATTTGTAAGAGAAATATTCTAAAGCTTAACTCCACACATTAATAAAGAGGGACTTCAAATGAAGGACTAAAAGTTGAAAATGTCTCTTTGAAAATAATAATGGAAGTTAATATATATCTAAGGACAAAGAATTTCCTTCATTTAAGGTCTTTGAATAGTCCTGACTTCCTAAACAGTGATATAAGTTTTTTTCAAAGCTGTTAAGAAAAGGAGTGTACCCAATTATTTTTCTAACATGAAAATATTCATGAGCAATTACATGGAAAGTCAGAAGAGAACACTTCATACAGTATAAATTATTAGTTTATGAATTCAGTATGTTAATATTCTCCTTTGTATCTGTAAGATACTTGTGAGCATTCTTAACTGAGAGTAAGAAACATGGCTGGATAGACCATTTATTTTATTTACCTGGTGGCATAAGTTTCATAAGTATTCTTGCTCCATCTCTAAGAGTTGGCATAGTCAACATGCTACCTAAGTCTGCAACTTGCCAAAGGAAAGATATGTATTTGGGCTGCAGTGACATTATCTAGAAAATGGAACAGATAAAATTTATAGCTGGTTAAATTAAACACTGGAAAGATTTTTATTAACAAAAATTTAACCAAAAAAATGACCTTAAAACTTACCTTTGCACACATTACTTATTTTTTGAAATGATCTCCCTCTCTAAATTTTTTAAATACATTTTTTCATACAATATATCCTTACTAGATTTTCCTCCTCTATTATCCAAGCTCTTCACCAACTTCCTTCATTCATATCTAAGAGATACTAACAAAATATAATGAACTAAGGCAAAACAAAATAAACAGAAGAAAAAGAGCCCAAGGAAACGCAAAAAGAAGATACAGATAGAAATCCTCTCTTCACATGCTCAGAAATCCAATGAAAAATCAAAACCAGAAGAAATCAAACATGAAGGAATGAAGTGTCTACATTTTGGTCTTTTTTCTTCTTGAGTTTCTTGTGGTTTGTGGATTGTATTTCATGTATTCTGATCTTCTGAGCTAATATCCACTTATCAGAGAGTGCATACCATGTGTGTTCTTTTGTGATTGGGTTACCTCACTCAGGATGATATTCTCCAGATCCATCCTTTCCTGGTTACCCCTCCGAAAAAAATATCAAAACAAAAACAAAAAACAAATCCTGTTTCCTCCCTCCCCCTAACTCACCACCCCACCCTCTCCCACTTCCTGGCCCTGACATTCCCCTACACTTGGGCATAAACCTTCACAGGGCCAAGGGCCTCTCCTCCCATTGGCTATCTAATGCTGGTCTTAAGAGTAGCTTCCTCCTCCAATGAGACTCCCTTGGAGGAAATAGTTTTTCAATTGAATTATCTTCTTAATCTTTCCAGTTTTCTTCATCCACTTCTTAAAAAAAATTAGGTAGTCTTTGTTTGCCCAACACTTGCTATCTTGACTAGTCTGCCCTCAAATTCAAAAATAATCTATTTGTTCTCCACAGTGATGAAATTAACAATATGTGCTGCACCCATCTCAAAAACAAACAAACAAACAAAACCACTCAGAATTGCTCATGTTTAAAGGAAATGCAGGGACAAAGAGTGGAGCAGAAACTGAAGGAAAGGCCATCCAGAGACTGCCCTACCTAGGGATCCATCCCATCTGCAGACACCAAACCCAGACACTATTGCTGATGCCAAGAAGTGCTTACTGACAGGAGCCTGATATAGCTGTCTCCTGAGAGGCTCTACCAGAGCCTAGCCAATACAGATGTGAATGCTCACAGCCAACTATTGGACTGAGAACGGGACCCCAATGGAGGAGTTAGGGGAAGAACTGAAGGAGCTGAAGGGTATTGCAACCCCATAGGAAGAACAACAATATCAACTAACCAGATACCCAAGAGCTCCCTGGGACTAAACCACCAACCAAAGAGTACACATGGAATTACTCATGGCCTCCAGTTCCACATGTACCAGAGGATGGCCTTGTCTGGCATCAATGGGAGGAAAGGCCCTTGGTCTTGTGAAGGCTCGATGCCCTGAATGCCAGGGCGAGGAGGTGGGGTGGGTAGGTAGGTGGGGTGGGTGGGTGGGTGGAGGAGCACCCTCATAGAAGCAGCAGGGATGGGGATGGGATAGGGGGTTTCCAGAGGGGAAACTGGGAAGAGGGATAACATTTGAAATGTAAATAAATAAGATAACCAATAAAAAACAAAATAAATAAAAAAACTTTGTGTGCTGTAATGCTATCCTTAGCTGGATGTATTAACCCTTTACAATACAAAATTTGTATATCATTTGCTGTTTTCTCAATAGAGTAATTTTTCTGCATCAATCCATCTTTTTTTGTAAATTACAATTTCATATGGCACTAAAATGTGAAGTGCAAATCACTTTAGTGATTTAAATGAGAATATCTCCTAAAGGCTCACTGACTTGAATACTTGGTTTTCAGTTGGTGGAACTGTTTGGGAAAATTAAGAGGTGTGGTATTTAGTAAGAGATGCGTCACTATTAGCTCTTTGTACTTTGTGGCTGGGTCTCCAGATGTGCACCATGCTTATTACTATAATGGTCACAGACTTTAAACCTCTGAGTTGTAGGCCACAAATGAACTCTTTCTTCATTTTTTTTAAGTTGCTTTGGTTTTGGGTATCATAACCATGCAAACAGAAACATACCTATAACACTAATTTAGGAGTCAAATTTATATTTGTAATAAGAATCCAAACTTGACACTCAAGTTGTTAGAGAAATTACAGAAATACTTATTTTTTAAAAGGATGAAAGGGCAAATTAATTTAAAGGTAGGAATTATGTCTTTTAATATATTGTGTGTGCACATGGATTCTTGTGAATGCAGGTTATAATCATTAATTCTATGTAACTTATAAATTGTACCATTTCTAGAATCCACTTATAAGTTACTAACTTCACTTATTTGTTTTTATCTATAGGTAAAATTTTAAATTCAGAAACAGAAGTATTCTACACAATCTCCTCATATTACTAAATGAGACAGTAATCACTTGTAGGTAGTAATTACTCACCACCCCAGGTAAACACTTTTCCATTTCTGGATTGGGAACATCTCTGTAGTTATTATGACTGTGGTTTCCAGGAGATCCAGCTGACGAATCAGATGAGCTATCAGGACTTGAAGGCATGTTGGAATTTATTTGTATAAACTTAGCAGTAATTAGCTGAAAATGATGATAAAGTGAACATGAAAAATTTTAGAAAACAAAGAACCAAAGGATACCAAAATACTATTCTCAAGTTTTTTTAGAGGCACATTTAAAAACTACTATAATCACTTTATGTACAATGTCTGCAAAATACTCTGTTGGATATTAAATTCCACAGATCCTAAAGTCATCCATCATCAGTATACCATTTGCAAAGAATCTATACAAATATACTTATTTTTTACATTATTTAGATATAATACAAGGCAAATTGTATATAAATATAAATATTTATTTGGGAGACTGTAAAAGGAAAATCATCTCTAAATGTTCAGTAAGTATGAAATTGTTTTTATGTATCTTACTCTTGGATGTAACAGGGAGAATACAGATTTTCATTACCTAAAATTCTGTGATTTCTAACTTTTTATATTTAATAACTTTATTTTTTAAGAAACAGTCTTACTTTGTAGGTCTGATAGGTCTATAACCTGGTATTTAAAGTAGGCAGCTACTAAGTGCTGAAATTAAAATATGCATTGCCACACATCTACCTCATTAGTTATAATCCAGCTATCAACACAAAACATGCACATAATAAATAATGTTTAAGAAACTTGACTAATAGTAAAGATATAAACACAAATTTGGGAGAATATTTGAAAATTATATTTACTTACTGATTTATCTTTCAAATTTAGCTGTTCAACTAGCTTTCTGTCATCTTCAGAATCTAACAACTCTCCACCTATAAACAGTTCAATTTTTGTGTGGGATACACTGGCATTCAAATGATTGAGAATGCAGCGTCGCACAGAACCAATTGTAGCATTTGTATGAGACAATATATCCAAATCTTCAACTTCTCCCTGGTTTGGAAATCGTACTGTAAGAGACAAGTGTTTCCCACGGAATGCTCTGGGGGGGAAAAACATTGAATTATAAAACTCAAAAAAGAAGGCCAGTAATATTCAACAAATTGTAAAGGACATAATGATATAAATTTTTTGTTATTTAAAATACAGTGGTTAACAAAATATGTCTCTTAAATTACAAAGTAATAATCCTACTTTACTTCCATTAGCTAAGAACAAATGTTTCCTACTTATAGTAAGGCAGCCTAACCACAAAAACTTCAAAAAACTTAATTTACTAAGAATACTTGTTGTTTCTTGCCAGGAGATTTTATTTTTAATGTACATGGGTGTTTTGATACAATGAAAAAGAGGGGTGTCAGATTCTCTTGGACTTGAGTTACAGTTACTGAACTGCGAACTGAACAGCAAGCCACAAGTGATTTTTTTTGGAAACTTACAATAGTTTTAGTTCTGTTAAAAAATGAGCACATATTATTAAAAAAAATTCTTTAAAGGACATTTATAAGCCTAGATGACTCACCAGTGAACTTCACTTTTAAAGAATTAATATAGAATTTCATAATTTCTGACAGAAAATTGGGAAACAAATGCTTACAACACATGGCACAAAAGTAGCATGATCATGACATAAACATAACAATATCATTATATATAGGTTTCATTGTGGGGGTGTAAGAATAGCTTAATTCCAAAAAATAAATTATGCATAGTGCACTGACTTAACACCTAAAATATGAAAATCTACAGAAACACATTATTGATGCAAAAGTTGTAGCTGAAATGTATATAAACCTCAACTTAAAGCATGCTTTTGCAAAAATATGTGAGTTCATAAGTGTTAGAAAGTGTAGTTTTATACATATACATATATACATACCCATACACACATCTATATATATAAATATACATATATAAATGTACATACTACACCTAAATTTTTAAAGAATTATTTATTTATGTACATAAGTACAATGTTGCTGTCTTCAGACATACCAAAGGAGGGCACAGATCTCATTAGAGATGGTTGTGAACCATAATGTGGTTGTTGGGAATTGATCTTAGGATTGTTCATCCTAAGGGGAAACTGGGAAAGGAGATATCATATGACATGTAAATCAAGAAAATATCTAATTAAAAAATAAATTAAAAAAAAAAGAAGTGGGGTACAGAGCTAAACAGAATTCTCAATTGAGGAATCTTGAATGGCTGAAAGGCACCTAAAAAAAAATGTTCAACATTCTTAGTCATCGAGAAATGCAAATAATGCTGAGATTCCATCTCACATCAGTTAGAATGGCTAAGATCAAAAACTCAGATGACAGCAGATGCTGACAAGGATGTGGAAAAAGAAGAACACTCCTCTATTGCTGGTGAGATTGCAAACTGCTACAACCACTCTGGAAATCAGTCTGGTAGTTACTCAGGAAATTAGAAATAGTTCTACCTGAAGACCCAGCTATACCACTACTGGGCATATACCCAAGGGGTACTCCAACATATAACAAGGACATGTACTCCACTATCTTCATAGCAGCCTTATTTCATAATAGCCAGAATAAGACTATACTTTCAGGGATCATTTCTATAGTTCGTTCATAACAGCCAAAAGCTGTAAACAAAGATCTGCTGCAGAAGAATAATGGATACTGAAAATGTTGTACATTACTGAAATGGAATATTACTCAGCTATTAACAAGATATCTTCCTGAAGTTTTCAGGCAAATGGATGGAAAGAGAAATTATCACCTTGAGTGATGTAACCCAGACCCAAATGCAAATTCATGGCTTCTAATTACTTATAAGTGGATATCAACCCCAAAGCTCAGAATATTCATGATACAACTCAAAGACCACATGAAGCTTAAAAAGAAGGAAGACCAATGTGTGGATGATTCAATCCTACATAGAAGGGAGAACAAAATAATAGCAGAAGATGAAGTGAAGGAGGAACCTGAGGGGGGAGAAAAAAATGGAAGGCAGTATCAGGCATGGGAAGAGACACAAGAGAAGTTGTCAGGAGAATGAATAGAGATATGTAGTAGTGTGGGGTGGAGAATGTGGGGAACCACTTAGAAAGTCCCAAACCCAAATGTCGGTTTGACATTAGCAGGAATACCCAACAGAAGGGAGATAGGACCTGAAGATACTTCCTTCACTAAATAGGCATGGTCCCCAAATGAGGGATGGGACCACCCATCTCATAATTTTTAACCTAAAATTATTCCTGTGTAAAGAAAATGCAGGGAAAAAAATAGAACAGAGACTGAAGGAAAGGCCATCTAGACATTGCCCATCTTGTCATCCCATCAGTGGGCATCAAACCCTGACACTGTTGCTGATGCCAAGAACTTCTTGTAGACAGGAGCCTAGTAGTAGTGTCCTCTGAGAGGCTCTATCAGCAGCTGACTCCAATGCAGGAATTAGGGGAAAGACTAAAGAACTGAAGGAGATGCAACCCCATAAGGACAACAACAACAGTTAACTGGACTCCTCCTCCCCCCAGAGTTCCCAGGGACTAATCCACCAACCAAACAGTACACATGAGGGACCCATGGCTCCAGCAGCATATGTAGTTGCATATGTAGTACAGGATGGCTTTTCTTGTTATCAAAGTGAGGGGAGGCCCTTAGTCCTGTGAAGGCTTTATGCCCAAAGGTAGGGAAATTCTAGAGGGATGAGGTACAAGTTGAGTGGGTTGTTGGGGGAATCACCCTCTTAGAGGCAGGAGGAGGAAAGGTGGCAAGGGGGGTTTCTGGAGGGGAAGACTGGGAAGGGGTTCAACATTTGAAATGCAAATAAATAAAATAGACCCAAGAAAAAAGATTAGAGTTTCAGACTAAATTCAAGGAAGAAGGTAGACTGAAGGATTCCTTACTCTCCTCCTCCAAATTCAATCAATCCCCAAACATCTAATCCCCCAGCTCTGCAGTAGAACACTTATTACAGCCTCAGATCTGCCCTTGTTCCTACCTACAGTGGAGTAGAGAGATCTTCTCTACCCTAACCTTCTTTCATCCATTCACCACTTTATCCCAGAACCCATCTTCACTATCTAGTTTGGAATTCTCCCCAAACATCTTGGTTAAACTGCAATTTCTCCCTCTTTCTCAGCTCTGCAAAATTACTCTGCCACGTCTTTCACAATAGCTGTGAGTAACATAAAATATATTGGGGTAACTCTGTGCCAAGCATTTGAAAGTCCTGTATGATACAGGACTTTGAAAGAAAGAAATTGAAGAAAGAAATTGAAGAAAATATCAAATGATGGAAAGATCTTCCATGCTCATGAGTCCATAAGAGTAACATTGTGAAAATAGCCATCCTACCAAATGCTAGCTAACAAATTCAATGTAGTCCTGATTAAAATTCCAACATCATTCTTCACAGATCTTGAAAGAACAATTCTCAGCTTCATATGGAAACACAAATACCCAGGATAGTTAAGACAATCCTGAATAGAAAAAGAACTGTTGGAAAAAAAAAAGAACTGTTAGAGCTATCACTATATCAGATTTCAAGTGTACTGCATAGCTACAGCATTGAGAGTCATTGCACTGGCAGAAAAATAAATACATTGATCAATGGAATTAAACTGAAAACCAAGACATTTATTTGCACATCAATGGACAATTGATCTGTGATAAAGAAAAAAGACAAAACTTCTGTTGGTGGCTGTGTAGGTGGAATGGCAAAACAGCTTTAGAACTCACAGAATGCAGGCCACCAATTAGCACAACCACCATGAGTGTACCTCAGAAGAAGGCTAAGGAAGAGCCTTTGGATTAAGTGTATTGAGGACTTAATGCTATTATGCTATTAAGTTTCATTCTGCTTGGTGCCCTCATAACCTATGAGATGTATGAAACCTCTACAAGGCTTTCCAGCCCCACACTGTGCAGTGCCACTGGCACCTACTATATTAGTGACTGAACTTTTTTTAAAGCATTGCTGCTGGAGGAAATAATGATTAACCACTATCCCTGGAAAGAATTTAGAGATGTAAAGTGTTAGCAGTGACAGCCACCCTTAGAAAGAATTTGGAGATATAGAATGTTAATGAAGTTAGATAAGATGTTTCTGCTAGTGGCTTTGACACAGAAAATATTGGCAGGAAATTTAGAAAGGTACATTTATCTTTTTTCCTTTTTTAACATTTTTTATTAGATATTTTCTTTATTTACATTTCAAATGTTATCCTCTTTCCCTGTTTCCTCCCTCCCTGAAGCACCATACCCCATACCCCCTCTCCATTTCTATGAGAGTATTCCCCCCCCCCCACAGTCCCTCCTCCCTGGCCTGGCATTCCCCTATACTAGGGCATTGAGCCTTCACAGGACCAAGGGCCTCTCCACTCTCTAATGACTGACTAGGCCATCCTCTGCTACATACACAGCTGGAGCTATGGGTCCTTACATGTGTACTCTTTGGTTGGTGGTTGAGTCCCTGGGAGCTCTGAGGGTACTAGTTAGTTCATATTGTTGCTCTTCCTATGGGGTTGTAAGCCCCTTCAGCCCTTTCAGTGAAAGGCACATTGTAAATTACCGAGCAAGCAATGTTTTTAAAGTTAGGGAACAAGACCAGTGGCAGCAGACTAGTGCCAACTGACATGACTAAATAAAGCTGGGCTTGTGAGCAAGGTTATGATTAATTTCTTGTACCCATTTTTGCCCTCTGATTCTTGATATGACTTAATAAAAAAACTGTTGAATAGATATGCACCTTGAAGATTAAAGTAGAAATGACTGTTTTTTAATATAAAAGTTAGATTTATGATTTAGATTAGTCTTTTAAGATTTCTGTAAGACTACTTTTTAAGATGAATAGTAAATAATTGCTCCTTTCTCTGTAACTGCCAGTAAAGACAAACTGGCTGAGAAAATTATCTTGTTGTCTTATACTTTGTTAATCTACCACAAGTTGCTTAGTTGCAAATGATGTAGCATCTGTTTTTTTTCCACCTGCCATATATACAATGTTTTTCTTGTAAAGGTATTGGGAACATACTGTTTTATTGACAATTATTTGCTAAAAGAAGACTAGAAAGTAATCATATTGTAATTTTATGCTGTTTGAAAAGTAGGACAAGGACGGGGGGGGGGGGCCTGTGGTGGCACACACCTTTAATCCTAGCACTTGGGAGACAGAGGCAGGTGGATTTCTGAGTTCAAGGCCAGCCTGGTCTACAGAGTGAGTTCCAGAACAGCCAGAGCTACACAGAGAAACCCTGTCTCGAAAAACAACAACAACAACAACAAAAACAACAACAACAACAACAAATTAGGGCTGGAGAGATGGCTCAGTGGTTAAAGACACTGACTGCTTTTCCGAAGGTCCTGAGTTCAAATCCCAGAAACCACATGGTGGCTCACAACCACCCGTAATGAGATCTGATGCCCTCTTCTGGTGTGTCTGGAGACAGCTACAGTGTACTTACATATAATAAAAAATAAATAAACCTTTAAAAAAAAAGAAAAGTAGGACAAAAAATAAAGTTTTAGAAGCTTCTTGAAGATTTTACCACTATGTCTACAATCTTTGGTATAGGGAGGTAATAACATGTAAACATCAACACATTCACAAACTCTTGGTTATACAATGGTATCTTGCCTGCAATATATGCTAGGGCCATGGTGACAAAATGTTTATGGGAGTAAACCACCAATATCTGATTTGACTTAAGGCCCACTCCTTGAGACAGCAGCCATACTCAACAATGCTTAGATGACCAAAAACCAGAGAGGAGAGATAGCACAGAGACCTAGGGTAAAATCAATAACTTTGCTATACTCATAGACCAGTGTCTTCCTTGCTCGATCGTTATCAGAGAAGATTTTTCCCACATTAGACCTAGCCTTTACCAGACATTAAGTAGAGAGTGAAGACTTTGGAACATTCAGCACTTAATGTAATGCCTCCATCAAACTCCTCCCATCAGTGCTCAGGGAACCCCTAAGAAAAGAAGATGGAAATAAGAGGCAGAGGGAATGGAGGACACCAGGGAAACAAGGCTCTCTAAATCAACATGATCAAAGCTCATATAAACTCAAGAGACTGAAGCAGTATGCATAGGGCTCGCATGGGTCTATACTAGGTTGTCTCCATATATAATATGTTTTGGTGAGATTCCTGGGCACACACATGATTCTGTCTCATTTCTTATGTCTTGGGCTCTTTTCCTTCTGTTTATTTTGTTCAATTTTGATGTGTTAGTTTTTGTTTTATCATACTGTCTTATATTATTATACCTTAGAAGCCTGTTTGCTTTCTAGTAAAAGACAGAAAAGGAGTAGATTCTTATGGGAAGTGAAGTGGAGAATTGGGAAGTGTAGAGGTAGAGGAAACCATAATCAGAATATATTATGTACAGGATCCTCTCAGCTTCTGAATGACAGAGGTGGATCAGCATCCTTCTCTGCCCCATCCCTGCAAGTGGAGGGCCTACCTCCAGGGAACGCCTCAACCCAAAGACTCGGGTGAGAGCAGACATTTTCTCTCTGGTGAGTTTCTAAGACCAGAGCAGCCAGCCAGAAGGCACAGGCCCCACGAGTCCCAGGGGAGCTGCAGGGCGGCAGGGACAGGATCCTCTCAGCTTCTTAGTGACAGAGGAGGATCAGCATCCTTCTCTGCCCCATCCCTGCAAGTGGAGGGCCTACCTCCAGGGAACGCCTCAACCCAATGACTCGGGTGAGAGTAGACATTTTATCTCCGGTGAGTTTCTAAGACCAGAGCAGCCAGCAGGGAGGCACAGGCCCCACGAGTCACAGGGGAGCTGCAGGGCTGCAGGGACAGGATAAGCTCTAGTCAGAGACACTAAGAACATCTAACACCAAAAATCAAGAGGTGGCGAAAGGCAAACGCAAGAATCCTACCAACAGAAATCAAGACTACATGGCTTCATCAGAACCTAGTACTC
>NC_045031.1:446669-447018 GCF_008632895.1 Mastomys coucha
ATGGCTGAGAAGCACCTAAAGAAATGTTCAGCATCCTTAGTCATCAGGGAAATGCAAACCAAAACAACTCTGAGATTTCACCTCACACCAGTCAGATTCGCTAGGATAAAAAGCTCAGGTGACAGCAGATGCTGGAGAGGTTGTGGGGAAAGTCGAACACTATTACTTCATTGTTGGTGGGATTGCAAACTGATACAACCACTCTGGAAATCAGTTTGGCAGTTCCTCCAGGAATTGGACATAGTTCTATCGGAGGATCCAGCTATACCACTCCTGGGCATATATACCCAAAAGATACTGCAACATGTAAGAAGGACACATGCTTCACCATGTTCATAGCAGCCTTATT
>NC_045031.1:448983-453665 GCF_008632895.1 Mastomys coucha
ATAAAAATGAATGTATGTAAAATTGAATCTATTTTTACTAGAAGGATAAAAAAGGAGAATAGATTTTGACAAGAGAATCTACATTGCAAATAAAGGTCACACGACTGCACTCACTGCACTTGGAAATTGAAACAAAAAGAATTCATAGCCTAACTTAACCACATTGCAGAGTTTAAGACCAGTGAAGGAAGCCATATCTCAAAACACATGGGTGAAGGATGAGGAATGAAGTACAAAATAGATTTATGCCACAGTCAATAGGTCACAAAAATTTGGAAAATATTAACAAAGTCAAAAAAATTCCAAGTAACAAATGACTGCTTTACTAGACTATAAATTAAAATAACTGCATTACAAAGCTCACACTTTTAAAAATATGGTAAAATACATTAAAATGTAAACAGTACTCACAGTTTGGTAAATAAGTCTAAGAAATAATTGCAAGTTATTAGATTAGTTTTCACAAACCTTGACATAGGTAGAATCATCCTTTCTTCATGATAATCACTGTCACATTCAATTATGTATTCCCTTAAAACCGTTAATATGCGAACCATTCGGATGGCTTCATGTCTTGCACAGCTAAAAATATTGTCTTTATCACTATCCAAAATATGCAACATATCATATGAGGCTTTCAAGCGATCAAAGCAAGATTGAATGAAGTCTTCATGAATTACTACCTGCAAATATTATGTCAAAAACAATTCAATGGTTGCTTATAAAATTATTAAATATTATTCTGTAAAAATTTTAAGTTTAAAGCAATCATTAACTATAATTATAGTTCTGAAGAATAAATACAAGGTTTCTAATGAAAAATTTATAATATGAATCAAAGCAAGAACTCTTCAATATTCTCTTTTGAAAATACTCAATCTATCAGTAGATAAACATGACTCCCAGTTAAGAGATGGGGCCACCCAGCCACCTCAAAATTTGACCCAGAATTGTTCCTATCTAAAGGAAATGTAGGAACAAAAGATGAAGCAAAGACTATCTAGAGATTGTCCCACTATGCAATCCATTCCATGTACTGATACCAAACCTTGACATTATTCCTGATGCCATGTTGTGTTTGCAGATAGGAGTTTGACATAGTTGCCATCTGAGAGGCCCTACCAGCAGCTGACTGAGACAAATTCAGATATTTAGAGCCAAGTGATGCACTGAGCCTAGCGACCCCTATGGAAGAGTTAGATGAAGGACTGAAAGAGCTGAAGAGGATTGCAACTCCATGGGAAGAACAATAATATCAGTTATCTGGAACCCCCAGGAGCCCCAGGAATGAAACTACCAACCAAAGAGTATACATGGAGGGGTCCATGGCTCCAGGTACATATGTAGCAGAGGTTGGCCTTATCTGTTATCAATGTGAGGGGAGGCCCTTGTCTGGTGGAAGCTTGATGTCCTAGAAAGGGGATGCTAGAGGGATGAGGCAGGAGTGGGTAGAGGAGCACCTTCTTATAGGAGAAGGTATGAGGTGGGGGGGGTGGGCTCATGGAGGGTGGCCCAGGAAGGGGGACAACATTTGAAATGTGAATAAATAAAATAATTAATGAAAAACTCTGAACCTTTATTTCAACATTCAGGAGGCAGAGGCAGACCTTTTTGCATTCCAGGATAGTACAGTTTACATTAGCAAGCTCTAAGACACTCAGGTCTATAAAGAGAGACCCTGCCTCAAAAGTAAAAAAGGATATTTGAGTCAAATGTCAAATCAAGTGATATTTTGGGAAGAGCAATATATAACAATAATTCCATTC
The DNA here is from genome assembly GCF_008632895.1 of Mastomys coucha. Classification (NCBI taxonomy): domain Eukaryota; kingdom Metazoa; phylum Chordata; class Mammalia; order Rodentia; family Muridae; genus Mastomys; species Mastomys coucha. Next base: position 450,750 of record NC_045031.1, read on the forward strand.
AAAACAACTCCAAGCATCTAAGAATAGGGTAGGTAAAGGTGTTGCTGTCAAGCCCTAATGATATGTGTTTAATACTTGGGACCTTCTATGAAGAAATAGAATCAATTCCTGACCTGCAAGTTTGCCCTAAGGCACATGCAAGCATACACATATACTCATATAGAAACAAGCAAAAAATAATAAAAAAATAAAGTTAAAAAAAGAATAAGCTGAAGGTTCTGGCATATGCTGGTAATCCCTGGCTGAGTAAAGAGGAGTGCCTTGAATTCTGTGAGAGGGAATGACATAATAAATTTCCAGACCAGTCTGAGTTATAATATGTGATTCTTTGTCTCTCACCAAAGCAATCCCTCAAAACTAAAAAAGCAAGAAAAATGGTGGAATCTTATTTCTGAAAATGACACATATTTGATTAAATTTTTTTCTAATTAAATTTAAGGTTAAGATGACATGATACTAACAATATTATTTTAACCTAACAGTGGATTTTTTTACTACTTTACCCTTACCTGATTAGCTTGTAATCTGGGACCAAGGCTTGTGTATATCTCTTTAAGGAGATCTATTGCTCTGCTTGAAATATTGTCATTACTCTGAATCACAACCTGATTTTAAGAATAACAAAATAAACACTATTAGACATGTATTTTAATTTGCCACTTAAAGTGGAATGTTTTTTTCAATTGCTAAGAAAACCGAAAAAGGAGAAAGAGTAGAGGCAGGAAAGTGAATGAAGAAAAGCAGATTTTCCCCTCACTTATTACCCCTTTTATTATTTGCCTTATTTGTAGACTGTTCTTAGTAGAAGAAATTTAAAATATAAACTTAAATGAATGATCATCAAAAAGATACTTTTAGACTGTATCTAAATTTTGCTTAAGTTAATAAATGTCTAAAGAAACATAAGCTACAATTAAACAGTCTAACAGACTCCAACAATTATACTATCAAAATTGCAAAATTAGCATTACATAGCATAAAACATTTACTTTTCAGATACTTATATTCATCACAAGTAAAACAACTTATTGTTTTGTAAAACAACATCACAAGTAATTATTTTTACTATTCACATTTCTAATAACAGTTGCTTTTTATGTTGTTAATTTTGGTAGTAAAAGTGTATTAAAACACAAGATCTTATATAAAACTTGAGAGAACTTTCATAAAGGACAATAGTAAAATACATTTAGGGAGACAACAGCCAACACACATACAAATCTGAAAAGGGTAAATCTAAAGTGAATGTTCAAGAAACACCAGTGTCAGATATAAAGGAGCAAAATATAAGCAACTAATTCCCTTGATTTTTTGGACATACATTAAATCTGCATAAATATGTAGAGGAAAAATCAAGTTTTAACTACCTCTGGTACTTTTGCCATTACATATTTCAACTTTTATACTTACCTTCCAAAGGTAGTCTAATCCTATTAAGTCCAAATCATCCATCATGTAGACTTTTCTTTTTATCATTAGTTTTCCTTCTCGACAATTAACAGTTTTGAAAAATCTTTCAAAACATTTTATTCCATTTTCAGTTAATAGAGAAGGATCAAGTTGTAGCACATTACTTTCAAAAAACTCCTTATTAATATCAGGATCTAAGTCAGGCTCATCTCCCATTAATTTGGAATACCACATAAAACAGGCTTCTCGATCACTAAAATAAACTGCATTCTCTGCTAAACAGTTCCATATTTGTTTTGCCTGGGAAGCACAGAGCCAGAGTTGACCATCCTTCAACAAGAATCTTGAAAAAAAACCCAAACAACTAATTAGATTCAAAATAATTTTATTATCACCAATAAATTATTTTAATCAACACATTTAGGTATTTCATTATAATGTAATCTAAAGACATACCTAACACATTTATTTTATTTTAAGGTATCTCAATGACTATTCTTTAAAAATAACCTATGTGAAAAATAACTTGTAAGTTATTTTTTCTTTTATTTAATCAGTATATTAGGCAAATATAAAATGCCAAAAACTTTATCTATCTACATGACTCATGAAGAGTTTTGCATATATTCAAAATATAAAGCCAAATTATTATTTAGATACCAACTAAATAACTGGGGTTGGGGAGAAGGTTCAGTAGGTAAAGCACTTTCTATGTATACTTCAGGGTCAATGTCTGAATCTTTAGGATCCACATAAAAGTTAGATGTAATAATATATGTATGTCTGTAATATTATTAGTGGGAGAACAGACAGGTTCTAGGAATTGCTAGCTAGCCAGAGTATGTGAAAAGCCACATTTAGTTAGAAACCCTAAGAAAAAACAAAAATAAAAAAACCCAAAAAGATGAGAATTACAGAGTATTTACTGTACTCTATACACATACTTATTTGTACCATATTAAAAAAGAAACAATAACTATATAGAAAGGTGATATATAAAGTTCTGGAAATCACTTTCTTGGAGTGTATCTTGCTATGCTATCCAGTAGACACCTCATAATCTGTGCATTAAAGATACTAGCACTACTGATTAAAACAAACCTGAGGAAATTAAGCCGTTCTTGGACTTCTTGAACATGACTGTATCTACTTCCTAGTCTTATAGTTTGTGGGTCATAATCTTCATGATCTGCATATTAAAAATATTGTTAATTACATGCATCCACTGCTGAACTTACCAAAAATAATTGCAGTAATAATAACTATAGTTATTAGGTAATTATGTAATAGTTCATAGGATATCTCTCTACAGATAAGAAACATTTTTAGCATGGTCAAAATATATATAATCTGCCATGTATAGAGGGTCAGGAAATTGAACAGAAGTGTGTAGCAATGGGCAATGGGGAACTGGGTGTAGCCACCAGAAAGTCTCAGATGCCATGAAAGAGCCTCCGAGGACACCACTGGGATAACATTAGCTGAAATTCCTCACAAAGGGGAGGA
>NC_045031.1:454085-459806 GCF_008632895.1 Mastomys coucha
TTGTGAGAGAGGTTTTTCTGTGTAGTTCTTGCTGGCAGGGAATTCAGTATGTATAGACCAGGCTGGCTTTGAACTACCAGAGATTACTCAACAGTACTGAGAATAAAGGCATGAACCTTAATCTTCATAGTTAGCTAAATGTCATAAAAATAATTATTTTGTGAAACTCTTCTTTCCTTTTGAGTATAATACTTCTCACTACATTTTACTTTGTTATGCTATAACCTGTAAATGTACAGAAAATATTTTAATATAAAATGGTGGTATTACTTCTCTAGCTCACTAAAATTAGAGTGGGAAAATGATATTAAATTTCATGAAATTATCTTAATTATTTGTCACCAGCCTTTGAGTATTTACCATGGATTAAATATCTTAAACACATTCATCTTATTATGATTATAAACATAGGTATTAAAACTCAAAGTAGGACAGATTGAAATCCTCTATAAAATGAAAGCTTTGGATTTCTTTTATTAACAACATTACATAAACACTAATACCTCTAGTGTTTGTTAAATAAAAAAAAAGCATAAAGAAAAAAATTTTAAAAAGTGGGCATGGTGACATGTCTTTAATCCCAGCACTCAGGAAACAGAGGCAGGATGATCTCTGTGATTTCAAGTGCATCCTGGTCTATGTATTGAGCTCTAAGCTAGCCAAAGCTACATACAGTGAGAGCTTATCTCAAAAATGCAATCAAATACACTCCAAACAACCAAACCCTTTCTCTCACAATCAAAAAAATTATTCCTACAAAAATCAAAAGTACCCACTAAGACCAAAGTAATAAAGACTGTTTTACTTCAGTAATTTTAAATTATGTGAAAATATAAAATATTATTATACCATACTATAAGACATTTGACAAAGTTAAAATTAAATTATGGGCAATAAACCTGGGGCAAATATACATTAATGAAATAAAAAATATATTATATTATCTTTGTTTTAACAAGTATTACTTTACAATTTAGGTATATATTATCCTATAAATGTAAAAATCATAATGATAATGTTTACAGTAACTTCCAAGATTCAGAGTGGATTATTTCAATATTCCAATCTGAGCAGTAAACAAAACTCATACAAAAATGAAAGAGAAATCCTGGCATTAAATAATACTGGCAATAATATATTTATTACATATTAAAATTATATGCTATAATATATAAACTATACATATATAACACATATAATTACATAATTAAATGTACTAAACATATACAGGATATATACTACACATATATAGTATAAAATAAATATACAATTATATACCATTTAGTATACTATTATATAATAATTAAACAATAACTATGATAAAATGTTATATGAATTTAGCAGATATTTAAAGAACATGTCACCCAAATACACACAAAAATGTATACTTTTTTCTCAATACCTCATAAAAGTTTCCCCAAATTGACCACATATATAGATAGAAAGCCATAGACACAAGAAAACTGAAATAACACTGTGCATCCTATCTGACCACCATGACTTAAGATGCAAATCAACACAAACATCAATGAAAGTATACAAACTAATGGAAACTGACTCAATAGAGAATAAAAAATGGGCCAAAAAAATCAAGAAGAAAATTAAAACCCTTTTAGAATTAAATAAAACAAAAAACACACTTAAATCCATGGGAAGAATTTATAAGCAGTTCAAAGATGAAAGCTGAGAGCATTAAGTGCCTGTGCTGACACTTGACACAAGTTAGAGTCATTCCAGATGAATCAACTGAGGAAACCTCAGTTGAAAAATACCTCCATAACATCTGACTGTAGGCAGACCTGTAGGCATTTTCTTTACCAGTGACTGGTGAGGGAAAGCCCATCTTATTGTGGGTGGTGCCATCCCTGGGCTGCTGGTCCTAGATGCTATAAGAAATCAGGCTAAGCAAACCATGGGAAGCAAGCAAAGAAAAAAGCACCCTTTCAGTGCTTCTATATCAGTCAGTGATTACAGATTCTTGCACTGTTGGAGATGCCATCATGACTTACTTCAATGATGAACAGTGCTGTGCACGCCAAATCAACCCTTTCTCCTAAACTTGCTTTTAGTCATGGTGTTTTATCACAGCAATAGCACTAATTAAGAAGGTGTCTATATAAAAACATTGGGAGAGATTTCATTATTACAACTTAAGAGACACAGCTAAATGCTCTAGAATAAAAAGAAGAAATAACACCCCAAAACCATAGTTGGCAAAACAGAAAAATACATCTAGGGCTGAAATCAATAAAATAACAGACAAAAACAATACAAAAAAATCAGTTATGGACTGGAGAGATGGATCAGATGTTAAGAGCACTGGCTACTCTTCCAGAAGTCCTGACTAAGTTCAATTCCCTCAGGACTCAAAGGAAGGGACCTTAGATGAAATGCACAACAGTGGGGAGAGGGAATTTGTAGAGTCTACCTCCAGTAGAAAGACAGGGCATCAAGTGGAGGGATGGGGTTGTCATCTCACAGTCAAAAATTTTAACCACAACTATTCATGTCTAAAATAATGGACAAAAATGGAGAAGAGGCTGGAAGAAAGGTCCAGTGACAGGCCCAAATTGGGACCCATCTCAAGGGGTGGCTTCAAGGTATGACACTATTACTAATGCAAGTAATGACACTATTACTAATGTGCTTACAGATATGAGTCTAGCATGGCTGTCCTTTGAGAGGCCCAATAAGCAGCTGACAGAGACATACACAGATATTTATACCCAATCATTGGACTGAAGTCAGGAACCTCTGTTTTAATTAGTGAAAGGCTGGAAGAAGCTAAGGAGGAAGGCGACCTAATAGGAAGACTGCAGTCTGAACTAACATGGACCCCAGAGATCTCTCAGACACTAAGCCACCATCTAGGCAGTATATACTAGCTGGTCTGAGGCCCCCAGCACACACACAGCAGAGGGCTGCCTGGTTTGGACTCAGCGAGAAAACATGCACCTAATCCTTGAGAGATTCGAGGACCCAGAGAGTGGGGAAGTCTGGTGGTATGGAGTCCGGTAGGGTAGGTGGGTTGGGGACATCATCTTGGAGATGGTGAGGAGGGATGGGATGAGGAACTGTTGGAGAGCAGATCAGGAGGGGATAACAATTGGAATGTAAAAAAAGATTAAAGATAAATATTAAAAATAGTTTTAAAAAGTTCTTTGAGGAAATCATTAAGAGCAATAAACTCTGAGCCAAATTAAAACACAGAAAAGATCCAAATTAATAAAAATAGATAAAAAAATGGGACATCATAACAATTACTAAGGATATCCAGAGTATCATAAGGACACACTTTAAAAAGTTTCTGTATGGAAAAGGGCACCAACATTCAGATAAAGTGGCTAGCTATAGAAGTATCAATTAAATATCTGATAGTGGGCTAACATTTAAATTATATAAAGAACAAAGAACAAGAACAAGAACAACACCACCACCACCACAATATAACTGAAAGACACTGAAAACTAGTTTAGAATTTAGTTTGTGTAAAATTTAGGGTGACATATGTATTTAAAACTTAATAATGCAGCCCTTCACTTTACACAGTTCTACAACTTTAGATTAAATATGACAGGAATGAAAATAACCTGCATTTGTACTGAGTTCTTTCTTGTTATCACATAGTCAATACAATACCATGCTATTTATATTTTTATGTTCTATTAATAGTTACTAGTAAAGATAGTTTAATTGTATTAGAATAATGAGTTTCAAGAGATGGCTCATCAGTTAGGAATACATACTGATTTTGCAAAAGATATGAGTTTAATTTCCAGAACCCATATGGTGGTTCATAACCATATGTAACTTCAGTTTTGGTGGATCTAAAACCCTTTTCTGCCACAGAGTACACCAGACACGTATGTGGGGGATCAGACATGAAAAAAGACAAAACACCCGTAGGCATAAAAATAAATAAAAAGCTTAGAAGTACATTACACACAGATGTTAATATTATTTAATATGCAAAATTTAAACATTTATAACCTTTTATGAAGAGGCTATTTAAATCAATTTTTCACAGTTTAATCAAATTTTATAATTTATGAAATTAACAATCTGATTTTTTTCCACCAACAAAAATAAATATTATTTTTGAGGTGATTAACATCCTCTTAAATCAAAATAAAAGTCAAGAAATTAACTTCTGGGAGGAGAGGTTCTTGGTCCTATGAAGGCTGGGCAGATGCTTCAGTGTAGGCGAACTGACAGTGGGAGATGGGTGGGTGGAAGAACACCTTTATAGAAGCAGAGGTAGGAGAATAGGATGGGGGTTTCTGGGAGGGAGGAAAACTGGGAAAGGGGATAACACTTGAAATGTAAATAAAGAAAATACCCAATAAAAAAAGTTTGCTTAAAAATGTGCAAAAAACAATTATTTCCAAAATACTGATTCTCAATAGTTAATTTTAGCTTACTATACATACCTTTAGCATACAGTCTTATGTTGTTCATGTAAGTTGCAAGGTTTTCTGCTACCAAAGTAACTAAAGCATAATTATGCTGAAGTTGGCTGATTAAGTCATGACGATAAAATACATGGGGACTTCGATGTGTTTGACTGAAATTAGAACTTAAGAGTGTCATTAGACAAACAATGTTATCATTATTTACAATAAATAAACTTCTAGCTTTAAAATGCTTAACATTTCGAGAAAAATATGATCAGCATTCTCCTAATAGTAAGTATAACAGTAACTCAGGATAGGATTTGTTTTAATTTTTACATAAAAGGTATCAGTTCTTTTCCAATTAACTAGTATCGAAGCACATAAAGTACATACCAAAATATTAGCCAACAAAGATATATTATGAAATATTGTATTTCCAATGGATTTTGTTCCTTAATATTATTAGAAGCAAAGATTCTAGCTTTTTATTTTTATTTTCTTACTTTAACAAAAGCAGTCAATTTCTCACAGTGACTGAGACAGAGTCCAGCTTGATGCCTGTTTCTTCTTCCTCAGTGCTGTGACTATATTGGTATATATTGGCCATGCCTAGTTTAATTCAGTATTGAGGTCTGAACCCAGGGTTTTTGTGCATGCTTGACAAGTACACTGAGTTATAACCATAACTCTATAGAATTCTCCAAATACTAATGAAATGACCAGCTTTAGGAAAGTACATATATAACTACATCTACCTGAAAACAGTACGAATCTATTTTAGAAAGGAAAAAAGGTTGGGTCATACACAATCAAAATAGATACCAATACTGTTTATTTTCTCCACTGCTTATGTCCACGAAATTCTGTAACTGTACTATTTTCTAGTACTAGAAAAATATGGTTAAATTTCATCTTAGAAAAGAAAATAAAAGAAATTTCTACATATAAAATAATTCTGTTTTAAGTCATAATCATACCAGGCTAAAGATAGAAAGGATCTTCCCAATCATCTACTTATCTTACACTCAAGAAAATACTTATACCTTTCTCCTTGTACAAAGCTCAAGTCCAAGTGGATCAGGGATCTCCACATCAAAGCAGATACATTAAAACTAATAGAAGAGAAAGTGGGGAAGAACCTCGAGAAAATAGGCACAGGGGAAAATTTCCTGAAGAGAACGCCAATAGCTTCTGCTCTAAGAACAAGAATTGACAAATGGGACCTCATAAAGTTGCAAAGCTTCTGTAGGGCAAAAGATACTGTCAATAGGACCAAACGGCAACCAACAAATTGGGAAAAGATCTTTACCAATCCTATATCTGATAG
>NC_045031.1:460886-467485 GCF_008632895.1 Mastomys coucha
AGGACAAACAACAATATGAACTAACTAGTACCCTCAGAGCTCCCAGGGTCTCAACCACCAACCAAGGGAGTATACATGGTGGGACTGATTGTTCTGGCAGCATGTGCATAGTAGAGGATTTCAAACTCGATCATCAGTGAGAGGAGAGGTCCTTGGCCCTGTGAAGGTTCTGTGCCCCAGTGTAGGGGAATGCCAGGGCCAATAAGTGGGAGAGGGTGGAAGGTGGGGTGACAGACATGGGGAGGGAGGAGGCAACAGAAGTTTGTTTTTGTTTGTTTCTTTGTTTTTTGGATGGGAAACTGGGAAAGGAGAAATTTACATGTAAATAAAGAAAATATCTAATAAAAAAATACTTGTTGATGGGAGGTCCTTTCTGAAATTTAGCTAGACCCAGTTGAACTTTCCTAAAATCATTATTAAACTGCAAATGTTTTGTGGACAACACACATTTTCCACTAAAGTATTTTTACTCTCATGTAATTCATCCCAAATGTATTGTAAGAAGAAAAATGTTACTCTAATAGGCATGCAATATGAATTAATATGCATTAGTAAATCAACATGAAGCTGAATGTTTACACTGCTATAAAATCTAGCTGTTGGTTATGGTAGAAAACACATGAGGGATGGAACAGAGAGGAGAACCACTCAGTTTATGATTACACATTTCTCTTGTTGGTGCACACATTAAGAAAGATCTTAGCTCAAAAGCAAGCAAAAAATTTTAGTTTAAACAACTGATGAACAAATCCTTTAGAGATTTTTACCTTTCATAATTAAACTATATTCGCAGTCTGACATTTGAAATTTAACCATAAAAGTTTGAAGAAAGGCTGGGTTGGTGACACACACCTTTTATCCTAGGACTTGGAGGCAAAGGCAGGTGGATCTCTGTGAGTTTGAGGCCATCCTATTCTACAAAGTGAGTTCCAGGACAGCTAGAAGTATTGCACATAGAAACCCTGTCTATAAAAACAAAAACGGTGAATGAAAGAATAGAAACTTAAAACATAGGTAAAATAAAATGAAAGAGGGCGAAAACATAAACTATTATAATTTCTAGGATAGCTACTGAATGTTAAGTGGTAATTCTGAATTAAGAGACAGCCAAATATTTTGAATGATTTGTAATAGTCAATTATATTATCTTCAACTCATCTGTTTAAAAAATATAAAATAACTGAAATAATCAAGGATCTTTACTATGTTTCAGACAAAAAAAAACCAACAAGAAGAAACAAAACAAAACAAAACAACAAAAATAATCCATCAAGGCTAGGTATGGTGGTGTTACCCTGTAACCCCAGTGCTCAAGAGGTCAGCTGGTCTATAGTGAGTTTCATGACAGCTAGTGGTATAAAAAAACAAACAAACAAAACAAACACCACAAGCCAACAAAAAGAGCCCTTTCTCTAAACCTTGCCATTTTCTTTTCCTTAAGAGTTTCCTAAAAATTAAAGACTATTCAACACAATGAATAAAAGCAAGTAAACTTGTATTTAAAACCTTACCTTGAATTTTGAGGTGCTTCACCAAACAAACTACAAATCTCTTTAATTTGTTTTAATGCAGGGATGACCCATTTATTATTTGTCTGAAATTCTTCTATAAAGCATTCTATCCATTGGATTTTTTGTGTATCTCGATCCTAACATACACAAAAATTATTTGTTTTGTTTTAACTCAAGGTAATTATATTGAATTCAATATTTAGTATAGCTTAATATAACTCAATATTAACTCCACCTGAAAAGCTTCTATGAGAATTTCATAATAGAAAAAACATTTAAGCAAATAATGTGATATAACTGTGAATTTAATATAACAAAAGGCTTTGGAATATAAAATATAATAAACTCAATGTTAGTTTGGTTTCTAATACACTTGTAGCATAGAATTTCCAAAGCAGGGGAATATGCATAAGTAGTATTATTATATTGTTATGTACTATTTAGTGTTTAACTGATTCTATTAAATTATAAAATTTAGTAGCAACAAAAAATCTCATTATTATATAGGCATTAGCACATTGTTATTAAGTAAAATAGAGAATACAGAAAATTTGTTTTTTCAAGAAAATAAGTCCAATAATTTGAAAATGAAACACCATCAAAATAGGAACAGATCAATAAAATGCACAGGCCAAGTTTTAACCCTTAAGAAAATTAGAAATACTGTAATCATGACTTCTCTTCAAATATTCTGTTTGGTTTTTTAGTACTGTACAGTACTTTGCTTTAATCAGAAATTTAGGTTTCTTTGAAATGATATTGTTTCTGTGCAGATTTAGAGAGTGATTATTTGTAAGGAAAAGTTGTGTGAATGTTGTGTAACAAGAGGTCATCAGTATTTGATATATTCTCCTCTTTACTGTTACAAACTGTTAACCTACAGTGTCTCACTGAACATACATTTCAGTCTTCTAGATTTTCTGGACAACAAACCTCAGTGATTACCTCATTTCCTTAAATATAGGAGTCAAAGGTATATTGTTATTTTTGCATGACAAGAACTTTGCAAACTAATTTATCTCCACAACTTTATAAGGAATATTTTAAGCACAAAGTATAATGATAATGAATAACATGAGGTTTTATAGGATTTTTGATGAAGAAAAATTCAGTAAAGTTACTAAACTGTTATGCATTTTTTACAACTCTGCACTTTTTAATTTAAAAAATTAACTATTATGTATGTGCATGTTTAAGAAGCAGCAATGCAATGGTTAGAAGGAAACTTCATGAAATTTGTTTTCTCCTACTTTTAAACTGGGATTAAACTGACATCATCAGGTATACATGACAAACAGCTTTTACTGATAAATCATCTTTCAGGCCTCTGAAGACCTAATCTTGATTTTTCTTTACCTGATTCAAATGAGCATAAATAAATTCTTCCTAGTGCTTTTTAACTTTCATTTTCAAAACAGAATATATATCCCCATTAAATCTTTAACTGATTTAGCCAAAACACAATTACATGGCAAACCAGTCAACTCTTCAAAATTTCTTTGACAACAAAGTGATAGAATAATTGTAAATATTCTCCAATTAATTAATTGATTACAAAAGAACAAAAAGAATAAACAAAGAAGCAGTCCCTTACCTGGGAACAACTATAATCGAGTATTTTTATGTGGGCATTGAGAGCCAGATCCATGATATCTACAGGCACATCATCACTGTGAGCTAGATTCCAAAGAAGATTCAACACTTTGTGTGCCATTACACCATCTTTATCATCTTCTGCAAGACGACGTATCAATTCAAGGAGTTTTTCGCGTTGTTTTTTACTTGCATTTGTCCAGCTTGCCTAAAAATTTTTTAAATATTTAGAATTTATGTATTTACTTGCATTAAACCATCATGTTTAATGGTACTGTTTTCACAACAGTATTTAATTTCTTCTTTCATTCTTTTTCTCTGTCTCCTTACAAACAAAACCATAATTTAACAGTAAACATTAAAATATTAATGTTGAGAAAATAAATAGGATATAAGAAATATAAAGACTGGCTGTTTCTTTAGGACAATAGCACATTTTTGACAACTCTAAAATTCACAATCATGGGGCTCTGAACACAAACAAACAGAAAAAAAAATCCAATCACAAATTGTTGTTTTGGAAACAAGAAATTAAAACTTTACATTGGAGGGAAGTTCTTAAAGACACAGGATGCTAAAGTGGGGGATGTTAAATCAGCTCAGGAACTATTACTGACTAAATACATTAGCCTGTTCCTGTCTGTATTCCATCTTAGGTAGTCATTTCTTCTCCTTTAAGTAAGTCTTTACCAACATTTGTTTGAATAACCCTAATTAAACTCAGTGGCACCACAAAATGACACTCATGATAGCCTTATTTTGGTTCTCTGTGTGGATCAATACATGTTTGTTCACATGTTTCTAGGTAAATAGTATGACATACACAATGCAAGAGACTGGGGATGGCCTACTACAACTGTTTTCATGGAAGACCTTCATGTTAACAGTCAGTAGTCAGTCATGGACAGATGCAGACAAACCAAATTCAGGTGATCCAAGGTTATATTCAGATAATAAAAATGGTTTATGGTAAGCAGTTCAAACCTCTACCAAAAAAGTTCTAAATATGAATAACTGTGGGTAATAGCCTCTGAGCCTGAAGTCAATGGTGAACTGACCTAATGTATCCACCTATTGAGTTGTAAGTTCACTCACAGCCAAGACAGTGAAAGTAGAAGCTCTAAAAAAGCTAACTGAAGGAGCTCTAGCTAGTATGCAAATATTGCTCTGGTAAGTCTTGCCCTTTTCCATAATTCCCTATCCCTTGCTAAAAACCATTAATAACATTCCTTAAGTAGTCCTCAAGGTCCATTCCCTTATTTCACCACTTCTCCCTCTTAAGACTGACTCCCAAGATCCTGTTATCAAAGTACTTAAGTCCAGCAACCAAAAGCCTCCTTTGGCTCATCTAATTAACATATTCAGTTATGGGGTTTACCCTTGTACCTTCATAAACAAGGTTTTGCCTAAGCCCAATTCTGTCTCCTCTCTATCCAGGAGTAAGTACTTTTTCCTGTTCCCCTCTGGGAAAATACTCCTCTTCCTCCTCTCTCTCTGTAGTCATCCTTCTCAGTCTTTTTCTTTGTCCCTTAGTCCTTGCCTCCTGTCACTCTGAAGCAAATAAATTACCTTTTTGCAGAGAACTTGGTCTTGGGGTCCTCCTAAGCTAATTTACTTAGCTTCATTTCTTTCACATTAGTGTGTTTAATGATGAGTAAGACTGGGAAGCACTGAAACTATATATTCATACAAATATTAAAAAGCACTGGTTTTACTTCTACAACCCTTAACATACATAAGAGATATGTTTGCCACTGTATCAATTGCCACTGTGTCTGTCAAACTAGCTGGACTATAGGTTTCAGAAGTTTAATGGGATTACATATAAACTACAGCATCAATCTTCCCATGGGTCACAGAAATACAAACTCAGGTGTTTACACTTAAACACTCTGAGCCATTTCCTTAGCCTTGTGAGAATATTTAAATATGCTCTTCAACCAGGTGATTATGGTGCGCACCTTAAAACCAGCATGGAGATGTCAGAGACAGGTATACTTCTATGAGTTTGAGGCCAGCCTGGTCAACAGAATTAGTTATGGCTACATAGTTAAACCCTATCTCAAAACAAAACAAAACAAAACAAAAACCAAAAAACCCCAAAACAACAACAAAAAAATCCCAAAACAAAAAAACAACCAAACAAAAAACACCCAACCAACCAACCAAGAAACAAAAACAAAAAACCTAACCAAACAACAACAACAAAAAAAACCCAAACCAAACAGAAAAACAAAAACAATAACAAAACAAAATATGCTCTTCAAAAACTGCCTCTTATGCTTCCTTTTTTTTTCTTAAATTGACTGCCCTTTTTGTTCATACACTGGAATTTCTACTTCAATAAATTTTAAGCATCCTTATGTACTCTACATTTCATGACGTTTTTTGCTGAGTAGTCATAAACAAGAACTTAGTTTGTTGTAGTGGGTGTTATATTGTTTGATTCCTTCTACCTAACAAATAAAGGGCTTGTAATCTCAAAAGAATGGTAATACTGTTAAGAGGCTCATAGTTCTCCAACAAGAAATTCTCAGCACTAGCAGATGAAGGAAAAAAAAATTCTTTAATTGGCATGAAGCTGTAGCCTATGGTTATTGCTTTAAAAAGCCCAGACCAGGTCCCAAATATCCCATACCTTATACAGGATTACTTATAATCAGAATCCTGTCTACTGTCTAAGATTAGCCTTTTCGTTTCTCCCTCCCAAATAATTTTTTTTCCTGGAGTTTTACAGAAACTGAAATTGCAGGTTTCTAGTTAGAACACTTTTCTTTAGCAAACAGAACTTGTTTGTGCTCTTTCAGAATAAAAGAGGCAAGCAAATGTACAGACACAATAGTCAGTAGCTCTGTTATCAAACAACAAAGGTAGAATTTCTTATTCTATTTTCTAATGCCAATGACAGTTTTTATACTAAAGTTTATGATTTTCCTTTTTGTTTTAGAAAGACCCAAAATAAGACCTTAAAAAATAAGAATTATAATAGGTGTCTAAAACATAACATACCCCATTTGTGGGACAGAAATGAAAAGGCCACCAGAATTATAAACAGCATCCAAAGAAGGAATTGAATCACAGGACAAAGATTTTAAAGTCTACTTTGCAAATATGGGTGTATTAGAAACATGATAAAAAATGATGGCTGACAGGACAGGGCTGCCCACTCTCTCCCTACCTATTCAATATTGTACTTGAAGTCCTAACCAGAGCAATTAGACAACAAAAGGAGATCAATGGGATATGAATTGGAAAGGAAGAAGTCAAATTATCATTATTTGCTGATGATATGATAGTATACTTAAGTGACCCCAAAAATTCCACCAGAGCGCTCCTAAACCTGATAAACAATGTCAGCAAAGTAGCTGGATATAAAATTAACTCAAGTAAATCAGTGGCATTCCTCTACACAAAGGAGAAACCGGCTGAGAAAGAAATTAGGGAAACAACACCCTTCACAATAGTTACAAATAATATAAGATACCTTGGTGTAAC
>NC_045031.1:467499-469312 GCF_008632895.1 Mastomys coucha
AATTCTTCACAGACTTAGAAAGAGCAATTTGCAAATTAATCTGGAATAACAAAAAACTGAGGATAGGGAAAATTATTCTATCCCAGACCTTAAGCTGTACTACAGAGCAATTATGATAAAAACTGCATAGTATTGGTACAATAACAAGCAGGTAGATCAATGGAATAGAATTGAAGACCTAAAAATGAATCCACATACCTATGGTCACTTGATCTTTGACAAAGGAGCTAAAACCATGTATTGGAAAAAACATTGTTGACATATGGTGCTGGCTTAACAGACCTGGAAGGAGCAATTCTCAATTTCATGTGGAAAAACAAAGTCTAGTATAGCCAAAACAATTCTCAACAGTAAATGAAGTGTTCTGGGGGAATCACCATTGCTGACTTCAAGCTATATCACAAAGCAATAGTGATAAAGATGAAATGGTATTGGTACAGAGACAGACAGTCAATCAATAGAACAGAACTGAAGACTGAGAAATAAACTCATATACCTATGGATACTTGGTCTTTGACAAAGAAGCCATGTAGTGGAAAAAGAAAATATCTTCTATAAATGGTGCTAGTTCAACTGGTAATCTACATGTAGAAGAATGAAAATTGATCTATAATATAACCTTGCACAAAGCTTATGTCCAAGTGGGTCAAGGACTTCAACATAAAACCAGATATACTGAATCTAATAAAAAGAGTGGGAAAGAGCCTCCAACTTGGAAGTATGGGGAAAATCTTCCTGAACAGAACACCAATGACTCAGGCTCTAAGATCAACAATTGGTAAATGGGACTTCATGAAACTGGAAAGCTTCAGTAAGGCAAAGAACATCATCAATACAACAAAATGACAACCCATAGATTATGAAAATGTCTGCACTACCCCAACATCTGATAGACAGCAAATATCTAAAATATATAAAAACTTAAGAAGCTAACCTCCAAAAAACCAAAGAATGAAATTAAAAAATGAGGTACAGAACTAAAGAAAGAATTCTCAATATGTATACCATGGCATGTTTGTTCACTCACACATACACAACACACACTCTTATACAAAGTCACTCTTATACAAAGTCAAAAAAATTTTGAAAAATAAGCAAGAAAAATGATATTAAGACATCATAAAGGCAAAAGAATCAGGATAACAAAAGAGTTCAACAGAATCCTTAAAGCTATAAAGGCATGTGGTAATATATAACAAGCTCTGAAATAAATAACTGCCAAGGACACTTTGTATCACAAGGCCATCTTTTAATATTGGTAGAGAAAAATACTAGAGAAAAGCATGAAGTAACAATTCATGACCATCAGGTCACAACTGCAGTAGAAGAACAATTACAAAAGAAAGCCATAAAGAAGAAATTCCTTATTATGGATCTGTAATTATGAATAGGGGATAAGAACAAAAATAATATTTATAATAACCAGGAAAACACCAACAAAATAGGAATCAGCAGCCTATTTTACTACAATTACCCTAAAATAATGATCATAGACTATATCAAGATGAGAAATTGCAGAAACATGTACCCATTTAACAGCATAATTTTATTTTATTTTATTTTTCTTCTTTCTATTTCTTTTTTTCTATATTAGATATTTTCTTTATTTACATGTAAATTTCTCCAGTCCTAGTTTCCCTTCCAAAAATAAAGAAACAAACAAAAACAAACCCCTGTTGCCTCCCTACCCCATGCCTGCCACCCACCCTCTCCCACTGGGGCACAGAACCTTCACAGGGCTGAGCTCTTCTCCTCCTATTGATGATCGAATTTGCAATCCTCTACTATACACATGCTGCCAGAACAATCAGAC
>NC_045031.1:469675-486790 GCF_008632895.1 Mastomys coucha
GGAGTACTAGGTT
Source organism: Mastomys coucha (assembly GCF_008632895.1). Classification (NCBI taxonomy): domain Eukaryota; kingdom Metazoa; phylum Chordata; class Mammalia; order Rodentia; family Muridae; genus Mastomys; species Mastomys coucha. The sequence goes on from NC_045031.1 coordinate 469,689, forward strand.
CTGATGAAGCCATGTAGTCTTGATTTCTGTTGGTAGGATTCTTGCATTTGCCTTTTGCCACCTCTTGCTTTTTGGTGTTAGATGTTCTTAGTGTCTCTGACTAGAGCTTCTCCTGTCCCTGCTGCCTTGCAAGTCCCCTGTGACTCGTGGGGCCTGTGCCTCCTGTCTGCCTGCTCTGGTCTTAGGAACTCACCAGAGAGAAAATGGTGGCTCTCACCCCAGTGTCTGGCTTATCAACAGCATAATTTTAAATAGTCAAGGTCACTGAAAAAAATCAGTAAAGCTAAAAAAAAATACATAGAGTAATATGAAAATGAAATGAGCATATTTGATCCTTACACAAAGTGTAAAGACAGGTTATATTTAAAAATTAGAACTTAATTTCATGACTAACCTTAAGGTTTTACAGAAATAAAAACTAGATAAAGTCAAAATCTTGAAAAAAGTAAAAATTTAAAACATAGCAGCTATTAATGACTGCCATAAAAAAAAGACAAACAGCTGATGGGAAGAATTGGTTCTTTCAAAAAAACTAAGATTGGTAAACTTTCAGCCAAAAGTAACCAGGAGAAATAAAAACTTAATGAAATCTAGAAGATAATAAGGAAACTCTGTGAAAATCTGTATTCTAAAAATATTGAAAAATATAGAGCCAATCAAGAAATTCTTAGATGCATGTGGCCAAAGAAGAAATCAAGATAATCTGAGCAGATTTTTCAATAGCCAAAGAGATGTCGAGAGTGGTACAAAGACTTTCAAGAAAGCCAGGTAAGCTCACTGAGACAACTAGAAAAAGAATTAATAGCTGTATTTTGAAAATATTAATAAACTAGGAGGATAAGGTACAGTGGATGACTCTAATACTTTAAAAAGATAAGTATATAAAAACAAAGAAAAGCTACCAGATTAAAAAAGTTTCAAGTTTTTGTAATTAAGTAATTAAAATATAGTGTGTCTGAATAGGAGTACTGCTCAAAATACACCACTTCAAAGAACTGAATTCAGTTCAGAAAATGAGCAAATTGCTAGAGTAACTGCCAGTACTTTCTTACATAATATGAAACAGCTTAAATTTTTAGGCTATCACTTCCTCTTTCCCTCAGGGTTTTTCTACATTAGATTCATCTATGTATAAAGTGGTTCAAATACATTAATTTTTTGCTACTAAAATGAAGGTGTCTTTTACTATATCCTTTTACAATTCAGCAAGTAGGGCATTAAATATAATATTCACATATTAATGGAAAATATCAAACAAATATTTTATATCATACTCAGTGACTTGTAAAGGTCACACCAAAATAATCATTTTAAGGAAATCATATAATGCAAAAGCCAATAATAACTAGCATATTAGTAAATCATTACTGTCACAGGGTTTTAACTTTGACTCCTAAATTCTCCAGCCAAACAGCACACAGAAAAAGAATAGAATGTCACAATATTTAAAATTGTTCCATGAACACCAATGGGATACACTTTATAGACTCTTGGACTATGTACAAATTAATATTTTCATAATGCCTTTATATTTAGCTTTGTATTTTCTCCTCCTATTCTAAGCCTTCTTATATTTACACAGGTTATTTAATCCTACATCAAAATAAAAATTTTCAAAAGGCAATAAATTATAGATTTAGAGTAAAAATGGTTAAATTTGCTCAAGTATGATGTAAATTATTACATAAACAAAAACAATTTTATGTTCTGAGTATAAGGTAAAATTATAATTATTAGCTACTGGTATTTTTAAAGGCATGCCAAGATACCTAATTAAATGATAATACTTCATTATTTGTACTTTTACCTTAAAGCAATCAAAAAGATGATCAAGTTGTTCAGGAGAAAAATCCCAAGCCAATTTTGTTAGTAAATCATGTACATTCTTCACAATAGCTTCATGTTTTCCAGCCTATTGAAAAAAATAAAGTAAAAATAAAAGTCAGTGTATTAAGATGGTAACAAAAATCCTTCATTACCTTTCCATCTAAAAGTGTAAATACAAGTCTTATCATAAAACAACTAAGGTCCCTTAGTTTTTTTCTTTTAAAGGAATCATAGAATTAATATGAAAACAGTAAACTAGCAATTTAACGGAGAAAAAAAATTTAGTCTAAAAAAGTAGTACAATGTTTCAAAATTAGAAATTAAGTGTTCAGAAGATAAACCACCAGGATCAAAGAGGCTTTATACAAGAGAAGGAAGGATGGCTTAACACACATAAATTGATTAAATTTATTATATCATATAAGTGAACTTAAAGAAAAAAAATACATGATCTCATTAGATTAAGAAAAGAAATTTGACAAACTACAACACCACTTTATAACAAAAGTTCTGGGGATCTCAACATAACAGAGACAGATTATGGTGAACCTATACCCAAAATTAACTTAAACAGAAAGAAACTTGAAGCTATTCCAGTAAAATTAGGAATAAGACAAGTTTGTCCCCTCTTTTCTTATCTATACAAATGGCAAGCAGTTTGAGAAAGAAATCAGGTTATCAACATCCTTTATAATAGCCACAAATATACATAAAATATATATAAAAGATCTTGAAATTACATCTTACTAAAGGACCTGTATGATTAAAAATTTCAAGTCATTGAGTAGTAAATTGAAGATATCAGAAAATGGAAAGATCTCCTATGCTCTGGATCTGTAGGATTAATATAGTAAAAATAATCCTATGAAAAACACTGAGCACCTTAAAAGATTCAATGCATGAGGATTCAAACACAATTCTTAATATATCTTAAAAGGTCAAACCAACTGGATGATTGCATGTACAAGAATGCAAGTAGATAAAAATATTTATCATCCTACATATACTGAATTCCAAATGGATCAAAAACCTCAACATAAAACCAGATACTTGGAAACTGATGGAAGAGAACATCAGGAACAGCTTGAACTCTGACAGAAAAAGACAATCTTTTTTTTTTAAAGATTTATTTTATTTATTTTATGTGCATGAGTACATTGTAGCTGTACAGACGGCTGTGAGCCATCATGTGTGTGGCTGCTCTCTGGCCCCGCTCGCTTCCAGCCCCACTCGCTCCTGCCCCACTCACTCCAGCCCCACTTGCTCTGGTGTAATTCACTGTAGCTGTCTTCAGACGCTCCAGAAGAGGGCCTAAGATCTCATTACGGGTGGCTGTGAGCCACCATGTGGTAGCTGGGATCCAAACTCAGGACCTTTGGAAGAGCAGTCTTTACCTGATGAGCCATCTCGCCAGCCCCAGTAAAAGACAATCTTAACATCAATAGCACAGGCATTAATAAGATCAACAAAGTTTTATAAAAGACTTTATGAAACTAAGAAGTTTCTGCATGTAAAAAACACTTATGTGAACAAAGCCAGCTTATGGAATGAGAAAAGTTTTTTTGTTTATCAATTCCACATATGACAGTAAGCTAATATTTAAAATATAGGAACTCAAGAAACTATATTTCAAGAACATAAATGACTGAATTATAATATCTAAACAGAATTCTCAGTAAAGGATACTCAAAATGCTGAGAAATGCTTTAAAAATGTTCAACAATGTTAGTCATCGGGGAAATTCCAATAAAAACCACTGTGAGTTTCCATCTTACACCAGACAGTATGGCTAAGATCAAAATCCACAAGAGACAACTCATGTTAATGAGGATGTAGAGTAAGGTAAACACATATCCATTGCTTGTGGGTAGATGAACTTATACAATCACTATGGAAATCAGTTCCTGTCATAGTTAGGGTTTTAGGGCTCTGAAGTGAAACCATAACCATAGCAACTCTTTTTTTTTAAAAGAAAGATTCATTTATTTTATGTATATGAGTACACTCTAGCTGTACAGTTGATTGTGAGCCTTCATGTGGTTGTTGGGAAATGAGATTTTTAGGACCTCTGCTTGCTCTGGTTAACCCTGCTTGCTCAGGTCTAAAGATTTATTTACTATTATACTTAAGTACACTGTAGCTGTCTTCAAACATACTAGAAGAGGGCCTCAGATCTCATTACAGATGGTTGTGAGCTACCATATGGTTGCTGGGATTTGACCTCAGGACCTTTGGAAGAGCAGTTAGTACTCTTAACTGCTGAGCCATCTTGCCAGAGCCCCATAGCAACTCTTAAAAAGGAAAACATGCTGGACCAAAGGGTTTTCCACAGCCTGCTGTACACAGGCTGCACCAGAAGGGAGTTGGTCTCCCAGGAGTGCTCTCACTCTCAGGCTCAGAGGTGCCACTCTCTCTCCAATAACTGTTCAAAGTGGTACTGGTGAGGAGCATACAGGGCATAGGAACAGTGGAGCAGCTGGGACAGGATCCTTGTGGTTGCCATCTGCACCCAGAGCTAAGGCTATTCAAAAGCCGTCTGTATACAGGTTCCACCAGGAAAGAGCTGGTCTCCCAGCAGTGCTGACACAGGTCTAGGCCCACAAGATGGAGAAGTTCCAGCCAGAGACAACAAGTCCAACTAACACCTGAGATAACCAGATGACAAAAGGCAACTGCAAGAACTTTACCAACAGAAACCAAGGCAACATGGCATCATCAGAACCCAGTTCTCCCACAACAGCAAGTCCTGGATACCCCAACACACCAGAAAAGCAAGATTTGGATTTAAAGGTAGAAGCCCTTAAAGAGGAAACACAAAAATCCCTTAGAGAATTACAGGAAAACAGAACCAAACAGATGAAGGAATTAAATAAAACCTTCCAGGATCTAAAAATGGAAGTAGAAACAATAAAGAAGTCATAAAGGGAGATAATCCTGGAGTTAGTAAACCTAGGAAAGAGATCAAGAGTCACAGATGCAAGCATCACCAACAGAATACAAGAGATAGAAGAGAGAATCTCAGGGGCAGAATATACCATAGAAAACATTGACACAATAGTCAAAGAAAATGTGAAAAGCAAAAAGCTCCTAACCCAAAACATCCAGGAAATCAAGGACACAATGAGAAGATCAAACGTAAGGATAATAGGTATAGAAGTGAGTAAAGACCTCCAAATTAAAGGGCCAGTAAATTATAACAAATTATAGAAGAAAAATTCCGTAACCTAAAGAAAGTGATGCCCATCAAAAAAGCTAAGGAAGGACACTTCATACTTCCCAGAGAGAGAAAAATCTATCATGAAGAACTCTCAATTCTGAACACCTATGCTCCAAATGCAAGGGCACCCAGATTCATAAAAGAAACTTTACTAAAGCTCAAAGCACACATTGCACCTCACACAATAATAGTGGGACACTTCAACACCCCACTCTCTGCAATGGACAGATTATGGAAACAGAAACTAAACAGAGACACAGTGAGACTAACAGAAGTTATGAAACAAATGGATTTAACAGATATCTATAGAACATTTTATCCTAAAACAAAAGGATATATCTTCTTCTCAGCACCTCATGGTACCTTCTCCAAAACTGACCATATAATTGGTCACAAATCATACCTCAACAGATACAAGAAGATTGAAATAATTCCTTGTATCCTATCAGATAACTATGGGCTAAGGCTGCTCCTCTATAACAACATAAACAATAGCATGCCCACATACACATGGAAGCTTAACAACACTCTACTCAATGATAACTTGGTCAAGGAAGAAACAATGAAATTAAAGACTTAGTCTGATACCTAAACCACACAAAGATCCAATAAAGAAAGAGTACTTCACACCAATTTCCCTTATGAATACTGATGAAAATACATTCAATAAAATTCTAAAATCCAAGAACACATCAAAATGATTATCCATCATGATCAAGTAAGCTTCATCCAAAGGATGCAGGAATGGTTCAATATGTGAACATCCGTCAATGTAATACACTACTATATAAACAAACTCAAAGGAAAAGATGCTGAGAAAGCATTTAACAAAATCCAACACCCCTTCTTGGAAAGATCTGGAATTTAAGACACATACCCAAACATATTAAAAGCAACATGCAGCAAACCAGTAGCCAACATCAAACTGAATGGAGATAAACTTGAAGCAATCCCACTAAAATCAGGGACTAGACAAGGCTGCCCACTCTCTCCCTACCTATTCAATATTGTACTTGAAGTCCTAGCCAGAGCAATTAGACAACAAAAGGATATCAAAGGGATACGAATTGGAAAGGAAGAAGTCAAAATATCACTATTTGCAGATGATATGATAGTATACTTAAGTGACCCCAAAAATTCAACAAGAGAGCTCCTAAACCTGGTAAACAACTTTAGCAAAGTAGCTGGATATAAAATTAACTCAAGAAAATCAGAGGCCTTCCTCTACTCAAAGAATAAAAAGGCTGAGAAAGAAATTAAGGAAATGACACCCTGTACAATAGTCACAGACAATATAAAATACCTTGGTATAACTCTATGCAAGCCAAGTGAAAGATTTGTATGACAAGTCCCTGAAGAAAGAAACGGAAGAAGATCTCAGAAGATGGAAAGATCTCCCATGCTCATGGATTGGCAGGGTTAATATAGTAAAACTGGCCAACTTGCCAAAAGCAATCTACAGATTCAATGCAATTCCCCTCAAAATTCCAACTCTATTCTTCAAAGAGTTAGTAAGAACAATTTGCCAATTCATCTGGTGTAACAAAAAACCCAGTATAGTGGAAATTATTCTCAACAATAAAAGAATTTCTAAGGGGATCACTATTCCTGACCTCAAGCTGTACTACAGAGCAACTGTGATTAAAACAAACAAACAAACAAACTGCATGGTATTGGTTCAGTGACAGGTAGGTAGATCAATGGATTAGAATTGAAGACCCAGAAATGAACCCATACACTTATGGTCACTTGATCTTTGACAAAGGAGCTAAAACCATACAATGAAAAGGACAGGTTTTCAATAGAAGATGCTGGTTCAACTGTCGGTTAGCATGTAGAAGGTTGCAAATTGATCCATTCTTATCTCCTTGTACAAAGCTCAGGTCCACGTGGATCAAGGACCTCCACATCAAACCAGATACACTGAAACTAATAGAAAAGAAAATGGGGAAGAGCCTTGAGCACATGGGTACAGGGGAAAATTTCCTGAACAGAACCAATATTATGCTCTAAGACCATGAATTGAGAAATAGGACCTCATAAAATTACAAAGTTTCTGTAAGGCAAAGGACACTGTCAATAGGACAAAACGACAACCAGCAGATTGGGAAAAGATCTTTACCAATTCTATATCTGATAGAGGGCTAATATCCAATATTATACAAATAACTCAAGAAGTCAGTCTCCAGAGAAACAAATAACCCTGTTAAAAAATGGGTTAAACAAGCCGGGCGGTGGTGGCGCACGCCTTTAATCCCAGCACTTGGGAGGCAGAGGCAGGCGGATTTCCGAGTTCGAGGCCAGCCTGGTCTACAAAGTGAGTTCCAGGACAGCTGGGGCTACAGAGAGAAACCCTGTCTCGAAAAAACCAAAAAAAAAAAAAAAAACAAAAAAAAACAAAAAAATGGGTTAAACAAAGAATTCTCAACTGAGGAATATTGAATAGCTGAGAAGCACCTAAAGAGTGTTCAATATCCTTAGACATCAGGGAAATGCAAATCAAAACAATCCACCCCCCACCAGTCAGATGTGATCAGTGGCTAAGATCAAAAACACTGGTGATAGCAGATGTTGGCCAGGTTGTAGAGAAAGAGAACACTTCACCATTTCTGGTGGGATTGTAAGCTGGTAAACCACTCTGGAAATCAGTTTGTCAGTTCCTCAGAAAACTGGACATAGTACTACCTGAGGACCCAGCTATACCACTCCTGGGCATATACCCAGAAGATGCTCCAACATGTAATAAGGACACATACTCCACTATGTTCATAGCAGCCTTATTCATAATAGCCAGAAGTGGGAAAGAACCCAGATGTCCCTCAACAGAGGAATGGATACAGAAAATGTGATACATCTGCACAATGGAGTACTACTCAGATATGAAAAACAATGAATTTATGAAATTCTTAGGGAAATGGATGGATCTGGAGAATATCATCCTGTGTGAGGTAACCCAATCACAAAAGAACACACATGGTATGCACTTACCAATAAGTGGTTATTAGCACAGAAGCTCAGAATACCCAAGATAAAATTCACAGACCATGTGAAGTTCAATAAGATGGAAGACCAAAGTGTGGATACTTTGGTCCTTCTTAGAAGGGGGCTCAAAATACTCATGAGAGGAGATACAGGGATAAATATTAGAGCAGAAACTGAAGGAAAGGCCATCCAGTGACTGTGTCACCTGTGGATTCATGTCATATACAGTTACCAAACCCAGATACTATTGTGGATGCCAACAAGTACTGGCTGACAGGAGCCTGATATAGCTGTTTCATGAGAGGCTCTGACAGTGCCCGACTAATACAGAAGTAGAGGCTCACAGTCATCCATTGATCTGAGTTACAGGGTCCCCAATGAAGGAGCTAGAGAAAGGACCCGAGGAGCTGAAGGGTTTGCAGCTCCATAGGAGAAACAACAAAATGAACTACCTAGTATCCTTACTGCTCTCAGGGACTAAACCACCAACCAAAGTGTACACATGGAGGGACCTATGGCTCCAACTGCCTATGTCGCAGAGGCCTTTTGGGACATCAATGAGAGGAGAGGCCTTTGTTCCTGTGAAGGCTCGGTGCCCCGTGTAGGGGAATGCCAGGGCCAGGAAGCAGGAGAGGGTGGGTTAGTGAGCAGAGGCTGGAAGATGGGATAGGGAAGATTTGGGAGGGGAAATGAGAAAAAGGGATTAAATCTAAAATGCAAATAAGAAAATATCTAATAAAATTGTGTATATATAAAATTACCTTACTTAAATTCTTGTAATACATATCTGCATTTCAAGTCATTACATAAAAACTAAAATTTCATTAATTTCTTACCTGTGCTGCCCAGATATTATTAAGATCCTGTAAAGTAAGGGTCTTTTCTTTAATTACGAAACGAATGATCTTCTCTAGCTTTTCCACATACTGTGGTTGATGTAGGCTATCTTGCAAGACAATGGTTAAGATATTGTTCTGTTGTATCCATTCCTAAATTTAACATAACATATTTAACTGTAGAAATTGAGAAAATTTCCAAAAAGCATAATAAAAATAGTTCAGACTTATAAGTAACAAGTGAAATTAATCTGCAGGTATTAAATATTACAACAAAAAATTTTAAAGGACTAAATTATACATATAAGATACACCCAATACAGAGAAACACAACTACTGCCTAAATGTGTAATTAGCAATTACTTGGAATTTATTTCTGATATGTAGAGAAATTTTCCACATGTGTTACATATTAGTTATGATATATAAAAACATTGACTTTTATATTTCAGTATGCCTTAGAATATTCTCTGGGAAATATATTCAAATATCTCAAAAATATTACATTGATTTATAATTTTAAAAATATTTCCTCTTGCTTGATGCCCCAGTGTGTACTGATATCTGTATGTTGGTGAGGGCAGGCACAAGATAAGGTGAGAGTCTGTGATTGGGCAATGGAAAAGTTAGGCAGGAAGAGAGTTTTGGAGACAGAAGAGAGAAGACAGAGGGAGAAGGAAGATGGAGGAAGAAAAGGATGATCCAGATTTTGCATGGCTTTTAATAGCCAGAGGTAGCTAAGAATATCTTATAAAGATGGATAATTACAGGACAATTTGTCTTATCTAGGTAGGCAATTTATATCATTATCAGTTGGCTCTGAAATTATTGTGTGGCCATCTTGTAAACTGAGAATTTATTGATATATAAATTTGACTGATTAATTTATGCTTCTAGAGTTTTATTTTACTGGGTTAAGCGGATTTAGCCACATGGGGTAGATCGCTGAGAAGGTACAAGTGGTTCTGAGGCAGGTGAATGGGAGCTGGGAAGAGTGTACCACTGAGGCTACCTAGAGGTGGAGAGACCAAGAGCAGAGAGTAGCTGGGTATAGTGCGGGATGGTGCCAATTTTTTAATACTTCCCACAACACCACAACATAAGGGGATGCTAGCTAGGGTGGTGAGGTGGAAGTGGGTGAGTGGTTGGGGGAGCACCCTAATAGAGGCAGAGGAAGAATAAGATAGGGGGATTACAGAGGGACATTTGATATGTAAACAAATAAAATGACCAATAAAAATATCCATGTTAAAAAAATAACCATTTAAAAAAAAACTTCCTCTTGTATATCTGCAGAGAAGTGCTAATTTAGTTTGGGGACAGTGTGTGTGACTCTACATGACAAGCTACAAAGCTATATTGCATGTGTACGTAAAATCTGAACTTCAATATTTAGTCTTTGCCTTTGACATATACTATTTTCACAACAGTAAAAAAAAAAACCCTCAAGATTTTGTCACATTTTTGGTTAAGACTCTTATAAGTCAGTGATTATTCTTCACAAACATGTATATTTAGTATCTGCATGAAATATATATTAAGATACTTTATAATAGCTTCAAAACCTTTTGGTTTGAGAAGTGATTCCACAGAAAGTCATTCACTAAATTCCAGATCTAATCAACCACTTAAAAGATCACCTTTTAAAAAAAGTAAGTTACCTGTATTTAAAGTCATGTTTACAAAAAATGCAATTAATTACTTAACACTAACACTTAACACTTAAAAAATTTAACACTTCTTCCCAATTCCTTATTGTTGAAAAATGTTTAGTAGTTTTAATTTTAAGATTTTGCTTGAATATATCTATGCATCATTTGTGTATCTGGTGCCCATGGTGTGTGCTCTCCCAAAACTACAGCTAAGAACCAAACTAGAATCCAGTGGAAATACAATAAGTGTGTTGTTTTTTCTATTGATCTAGATGTAACTGACAATTAGGGCTGTTGCCAAGTTTTGTCATTATGTCTCAAATGCTCAAGGACAGAACTGGGTCTCATAAGCTATCCTTACACAATAAATAGACAAGTAATATGTTTTGTTATTTTCTTTAAAAAGAACTTACTGCCATTTGCTCAGCGGTTAGCCACTCTTCTTCAGAATTACCATGCCGATGTGTATAATATGACACACTTGATAGTACCTTGTTAATTTCATTCAGTGCATTCATCTTTCCATTAAAAGAAGAAAGCTGTAGCAATCTATAAAAATTGCAACCAATAGTGACTTTTAACCATTTACATCAATAGCAGGCCATTGGTGGTATATGCTTAACCAACCAAACAAGCAACTCAGAAGACTGATCCAGGAGTATCACAAATTAAAAGGGCTAGGCTATACAGTGTGTTCATAACTAGCATACAGTCTCTGTTTCAGGCCTCCAAAACAAACAAACAAAACATCTAAGTAAAACCAAAACAAAGCAAAAAATGGACATATAGCACTGGTAAATGCTTGCCCACTATACAAAGCCCTAGGTTCAATATGAAGTCCAAAGCCAGCCAAAACAAAAATCTGCAGTAACTCAAGACAGAAAATAGCTTTCTTACCTGAGTATCATTTTTAACCTAAAAATTTCTAAATTTTTAACAGTTTCCTCTTGTCCTGGAATTCTTGAAGCTAAATTTTTTAGAAATTTAATAATCATTGAAATGGCATCATTTTTCACTTCAGTCTTTGCTTCTTTTTTCAGTTCTTCATTAGTTAATTTTTGTAATAATTGTGGAACTACTTCTATAACTGGAATGAAGTACTTTTTTAATGTATATTGAGTGAGAAACTCATAGCACTGTCCAAATGGCCTGAAAATAGGAAACACACACACAAAAAACTTAATAGTAATAGTCAAAGTTCTTCTACAGATATATTCTCAGATTAGTTTTAATAATTACAGGCAAATGATGCCAAGTTGATAAGAAACTACATTTGAAACTTGGAAATTCAGTAATTTCCAAGTAAATATGAAGTTTGTATAATGTACTGAAAATAATTTAAAATATAACTTACTTAATAAGAGCTGCAATTGTTTGAATATTCAATGCTGATCCACTAGTGAAACGATCATGCAAAATCTGGAAACCATTTAGTGTGCCAAATGTGTTAATGAGATCCACTAGCCAACCCTGTAAGTGAATAATAAGAGTTAATTCCCTCCTTTAAGAAATTACTATTTGAAAAACAGCTACTATTTGGAAGTGTTTTAATATGTAATTATAATACTATAATCCAAAATTTGTTATAAGATCAGATATATATGATTTATTTATTTGTGAAGACCTAAGTGTTAATTTTCACATTTTTGCTCTCATTTATTCAAACCTCATTTAGCTTATGAATACAAATTAGATTTTTGTTATATAACTAAACATTTTCTAAATTTAAAATGTAAAGTTTTAAGACTAAAAAAATAAGAAAAAAAAGTGAGATTATTTTCCTGTATGCAAATGGATGGAACTAGAAAATATTCTGAGGTAACCCAGACCCAAAACGGCATGTATGCTACATATTCACTTATAAGTAGATATTAGCCATAAAGTATTGGATACCCATGATGCACTTCACAATCCAAAGAAGCTACAAGAACACAAATGCCAGCCCAGACTACTATACACAACAAAACTCTCAATTACCACAGATGGAGAAAACAAGATATTCCATGACAAAACAGAATTTACATAATACCTTTCCACAAATCCAGCCCTACAAAGGATAGTAGAGGGAAAACACCAACATAAGGAGCAAAACTACACCCTAGAAGAAGCAAGAAAATAATTTTCTAATAAAACTAAAAGAAGTTAGCCACATGGGACAGATTTCCAACTCTAACAACAAAAATAACAGGAAGAAACAATTATTATTCCTTAATATCTATTAATTTCAATGGACTCAATGTCCCAATAAAAAGACATAGACTATCAGATTGGGTACAAAAACAGGACCCAACATTTTGTTGCATATAGGAAACCCACCTCAGTGAAAAAACAGAAACTACCTCAGAAAAAAAGGCTGGAAAACAATTCTCCAAGCAAATGGTCCCAAGTAGCCATTCTAATATCAAATAAAATTGACTTTCAACCTACAGTGATAAAAAAAGATAAGGAAGGACACTTCATACTCATCAAAGACAAGATCTACCAAGATGAACGCTCAATTCTGAATCTCTTCACTCCAAATGCAAGGGCAACTACATTCATAAAAGAAACTTTACTAAAGCTCAAAGCCTACATTGAACCTCACACAACAGTAGTGGGAGACTTCAACACCCCACTCTCTGCAATGGACAGATCATGGAAACAGAAACTAAACAGAGACACAGTGAGACTAACAGAAGTTATGAAACAAATGGATTTAACATATTTATAGAACATTTTATCCTAAAACAAAAGGATATATCTTCTTCTCAGCACCTCATGGTACCTTCTCCTAAACTGACCATATAATTGGTCACAAATCAGGCCACAAAACAGATACAAGAAGATTGAAATAATTCCTTGCACACTATCAGATCACCATGGACTAAGGCTGCTCCTCAATAACAACATAAACAATAGAAAGCCCATATATACATGGAAGCTTAACAACACTCTACTCAATGATAATTTTGTCAAGGAAGAAATAAACAAAGAAGTTAAAAACTTTCTAGAGATAAATGAAAATGAAGCCACAACATAACCAAACTTATAGGACACAATGAAAGCAGTCCTAAGAGGTAAACTCAAAGCTCTAAGCGCCTCCAAAGAGAAAACGGAAAGAGCATATACTAGCAATTTGATAGCACATCTGAAAGTTCCAATGGCATGAAATAATCAAACTCAGAGCTGAAATCAACAAGTAGAAACAAAAAGAACTATACAAGGAATCAACCAAACCAGGAGCTGGTTCTCTGAGAAAATCAACAAAATAGATAAACCCTTAACCCGACTAACTAGAGGGCACAGAGACAGTATCCTAATTAACAAGATTAAGAATGAAATGGGAGACATAACAGAAACTGAGGAAATCAAAAAAAAATTATGAGATCCTTCTACAAAAGCCTATACTCAACAAAACTGGAAAACTTGGATGAAATGGATAATTTTCTAGACAGATACCAGGTACCAAAGTTAAATCAAGATCAGATCAATGATATAGTCCCCTATCCACTAACAAAATAGAAAATCATTAATAGTCTCCCAACCAAAAGAATCCCAGGACCAGATGGGTTTAGTGCAGAATTTTATCAGACCTGCAAAGAAGACCTAATATCAGTGTTCCCCCAACTAATCCACAAAACAGAAACAGAAAGTACTCTACTCAGTTGATTCTGATACCTAAATGACACAAAGACCTAACAAAGAAAGAAAACTTCAGACCAATTTCCCTTATGAATATTGATGCAAAAATACTCAATAAATTTCTTGCAAACTGAATTCAAGAACACATCAAAATGATCATCCACCATGATCAAGTAGGCTTCATCCCAGGGATGCAGGGATGGTTCAGTATCCGGAAATTCATCAACGTAATTCACTATATAAACAAACTGAAATAAAAAAAAAACATATGATCATTTCATTAGATGCTGAGAAAGCATTTGACAAAATCCAACATCCCTTCATGATAAAAGTCTTGTAAAGATTAGGAATTCAAGGCCCATACCTAAACATAGTAAAAGCAATATACAGTAAATCTATAGCCTACATCAAACTAAATGGAGAGAAACTTGATGCATCCCACTAAAATCAGGGACTAGACAAGACTGCCCACTCTCTCCCTACCTATTCAATATTGTACTTGAAGTCCTAGCCAGAGCAATTTTACAACAAAAGGAGATCAAAGGGATACAAATTGGAAAGAAGTCAAATTATCACTATTTGCTGATGATATGATAGCATACTTAAGTGACCTCAAAAAATCCACAAGAGAACTCCTAAACCTGATAAACAACTTCATAAAAGTAGCTGGACATAAAAGTAACTCAAGTAAATCAGTGGCCTTCCTCTACACAAAGGATAGACAGGGTCAGAAAGGAATTAGGGAAACAACATCCTTCACAATAGTCACAAATAATATAAAATACCTTGGTGTAACTCTAAGTAAGCAAGTAAAAGATCTGCATTACAAGAAATTCAAGTCTCTGAAGAAGGAAATCTAAGAAGATCTTAGAAGATGGAAAGATCTTCCATGCTCATAGATTGGCAAGATTGTTATAGTAAAAATGGCCATCTTGCCAAAGGAAATCTACAGGTTCAAAATTCCAACTCAATTCTTCACAGACTTAGAAAGAGCAATTTGCAAATTCACCCGGAATAACAAAAAACCTAGGACAGCGAAAACTATTCTTAACAATAAAAGAACCTCTGGTGGAATTACCAGCCCTGATCTTAAGCTGTAGTACAGAGCAATTATGATTAAAAAACTACATGGTATTGGTACAGTGACAGGCAGGTAGATCAATGGAATAGAATTGAAGACCCAGAAATGAACCCACACACACCTATGATTTACTTGACCTTTGACAAAGGAACTAAAACCATCCAGTGGGCAAAAGACAGCATTTTCAACAAATGGTGCTGATTCAACTAGACGTCAAGATGTAGAAGAATTCAAATCCATCCATTCCTATCTCCTTGTACAAAACTCAAGCCCAAGTGGATCAAAGACCTCCACATCAAACCAGATACACTGAAACTAATAGAAAAGAAAGTGGGTAAGAGGCTTGAGGACAGGCACGGGGAAAATTTCCTGAACAGAACACCAATAGCTTCTGCTCTAAGATCAGGAATTGACAAATGGGACCTCAAAAATTACAAAGCTTTTGTAAGGCAAAGACACTGTCAATAGAACAAAACGACAACCAACAAATTGGGAAAAGATCTTTACTAATTCTACATCTGATAGAGGGTTAATATCCAATATATACAAAGAACTTAGGAAGTGTTCAGAGTCTAAGAAGTGTTCAGAAGATTCCAGAGAACTAAATAACCCTATTAAAAATGGGGTAAAGAGCTAAACAAAGAATTCTCAACTGACAAATACCAAATGGCTGAGAAGCACCTAAAGAAATGTCCAATATTCTTAGTCATCAGGGAAATGCAAATCAAAACAACCCTAAGATTCCACCTCACACCAGTAAGAAGTGATCAATGGCTAAGATCAAAAGCTCAGGTGACAGCAGATGCTGGCAAGGTTGAGGAGAAAGAGGAACATTACTTCATTGCTGGTGGGTTGTAAGGTGGTACAACCACTTCAAAACAGCTTGGTGGTTCCTCAGCAACTATACCACTCCTGGGCATATAATCAGAAGATGCTCCAACATGTAATAAGGACACATGCTCCACCATGTTCATAGCAGCTAGCTTGCTTGCTTGCTTTCTCCTCCACCCTTTCTCTCCCTCCCTCTTTCTCTCTTTCTTTTTTTTTAAACTTTTATTGCATTATGATGAGAAAAGTTACATGATTTCAATTTATCTGATCTTGTTAACATTTAAAAACATATTTTAAGTAAACAGGATTAAATCACATTCTTGTTTCCCTTTTGTATCCCAACTTCTCCCAGAGACTCCCCCCTTCAATACTTACAATATCATTTTTTGTCACATTCCTTAAAAATTTATAAAATATTATAACAATAAAAATGAGCTTTATAAAAGTTGTTTGATATAAAACAACAATCAATTTAACAGTGTTATGTAGACACTTGTCTATAGCAATAGTGAAAATACATAGGTTTTCCTCAATATAAATTTTAAATAACTCCAAACATATTAACTGTATATTTCAAAATAATACATCACTAGTATTTTTTAAATGAACATAAATATATAAAGTCCTTTTGTTTGTTTGTTTGTTTGTTTTGTATTTAGTAGAGTTTAAAATCTTGGCTCTTACTGTGGCACAAGCCCAAATAAGAACAATTTTTAGACACTGGATTTCATTGTAATAAGGCTGTACTTGAATGACCCTCACATCACCAAAGAATTTTACCTCCATCATACCTAAGCTGAAAGTTGATAGTTCTGCTGCACCAAGGATTGAATTGTAGGCTCGATTTTTGGATACAGACTTCCTGCTATGGTCAAAGCTATTTGACTTGAGTGAGTGACTTTATTCTCAGCCCACAGAGAACAAGTTACATTCATTTAAGAAATGGTGTGTGTATTAAGATGGTCTATTCACAAATTCACTCAGCAGGTGTTTCAATGAACAATGGTTCTGCTTGGAGGGTGGCACAGACATTAGGTGAGGGTAAGAATTTGGTT
>NC_045031.1:488075-507999 GCF_008632895.1 Mastomys coucha
TTTTAGATTCTGGATGGTTTTGCTCACTTCCTTCACCTGTTTGATTGTGTTTTCCTGTAGTTCTTTAAAGGATTTTTGTGTTTCCCCTTTAAGAGCTTCTAGCTGTTTACCTGTGTTCTCCTGTATTTCTCTAATGGAGTTATTTATGTCTTTTTTAAAGTTCTGTATCATCATCATGAGAGGTGATTTTAGATCTGAATCTTGCTTTTCCCGTGTGATGGTGTGTCTAGGACTTGCTATGGTGGGAGAATTGGGTTCTAATGATGCTAAGTAACCTTGGTTTGTGTTATTTTATTACACTACTCCTCCCTGTCTCTCCCCAACCCCCACCCTGCCATCTGGTTATCTTTAGTGCTACCTGCCCTTGCTAAAATCTGACTGGACCCTGTCTTTCCTGTGATTCTGGTTGTGTCAGAACTCCTCAGAGTCAAGCTGTTTCTGTGATCCTGTGATTCTGGGTTCCTGTGACCCTGGGCTTGTTAGAGTACCTCAGAGTGCAGCAGCTTC
This sequence comes from Mastomys coucha, assembly GCF_008632895.1. Classification (NCBI taxonomy): domain Eukaryota; kingdom Metazoa; phylum Chordata; class Mammalia; order Rodentia; family Muridae; genus Mastomys; species Mastomys coucha. The sequence goes on from NC_045031.1 coordinate 488,583, forward strand.
CTCTGGGTGTTGTGGTACTGGCTGCAGAGCTTGCACTCAAGGTCCACTCAGGACACCAGCTCAGAGAGACTGGAAGGAACCCGAGCCACTCTGCTTGCAAAGTTCCTTTGTCCCTGGTCTCTCTGTCCCAGTTACTCCTGGTGTTGGGACAGATGTTCTGTCCTCCTCAACTCTGATCCTGAATGTTAGAGAGCCCAGGAGTGGAGTTTCTTCTGGGTGTTGTGGGACTAGCTGCAGAGCTTGCGCCCAAGTTCTGCTCAGGACACCAGCCCAGAGAGACCCGAAGGTGAAATCCTAATTTTGTAAGCCTTATTAATCTAATTCCAGCAGTGGCAAATCCTGACAGATCTGCCAATGAAACCGGGAGACACTTGGAGCTACATCTTGTACTCATGCTATCCCCATTCAAACAAGACCTAACTCTCTTCTGCTACCTCTCTCCTTCTAAGCAGCTTTATTATAATAGCCAGAAGCTGGATAGAACCCAGATGTCCCTCGACAGTAGAAGGGATACAGAAAATGTGGTACATCTACACAATGGAGTACTACTCAGCTATTAAAAACAATGAATTTATGAAATTCTTAGGAAAATGGATGGATCTGGAGAATATCATCCTGAGTGAGGTAACACAATCACAAAAGAACACACATGGCATGCACTCTCCGATAAGTGGTTATTATCCCAAAATACAATGCACAAATCAAAAGAAACTCAAGAGGAAGGAAGACCAAAGTGTGGATACTTTTCTCCTTCTTAGAAGAGGAACAAAATACTCATGGAAGGAGTTGCAGGGATAAACTATGGAGCAGAGACTGAAGGAAGGACAATCCAGAGACTGCTACACTTGGGAATCTTTCACATATTCAATCATTAAATTCATACACTATTATGGATGCCAGCAAGTGCTGGCTGACAGGAGCCTGATATAGCTGTCTCCTGAGAGGCTCTGACAGTACCGGACTAATACAGAAGTAGAGGCTGACAGCCATCCACTGGACTGAGCACAAGGTTCTCCAGTGAAGGAGCTAGAGAAAGGATCCAAGGAGCTGAAGGGTTTGCAGCCCCTTAGGATGAACAACAATATGAACTAACTAGTACCCTCAGAGCTTCCATGGACTAAACCACCAACCAAAGAGTACACATGGTGGGACTGATGGCTTCAGCTGCATATTTAGCAGAGGATGGCCTAGTTGGTCATCAATGGCAGGAGAGGCCCTTGGTCCTGTGAAGGTTCTATGCCCCAGTGTAGGGGAATGCCAGGGCCAGGAAGCAGGAGAGCGTGGGGGTGGTGAGCAGGGGAAAGGTGAGAAAACAAGTTTGGGTGGGAGAAGGGAAACTGGGAAAGGAGATATCGTTTCAAATGTAAATAAAGAAAATATCTAATAGAAAAAGTCTTTTATTACTAAATAAATTGGATGTTATCACAGCAATGAAAAAAAAGAAAAATATGCACAAAGTTTGCTGATTTAAAGGTAATATGAATCACTTTGTGTTCTCATATTTTTTTTCCAAGTAGTATGTGTAATAAATACTAAACCTATGTTATTCTTTATAATACTTTTAAAAGTTATTGGTTATTTTATAAAGTTAAATTGGATTTGAAACACCAAACATAAGAAACTGTTAAATGTTCATACTCATACTGGTGTTTGAACACCAGTTCAGTGTTTTGTTTTTGTTTTTAGATGTTCTAATGCCCAACTATTTGTTTTCCTCTTCTTGCTTCATGAAAATGTTACAAGTTTTACTAGTATAAAGCAGAACTTCTATTTCAGGTTAAGGATGAAATAAATGGCTACTTAATTTAACATTCAGAGGTAGATGAACGCTATGATTTACTTTTAGGGAATCAAATTGCATTAACTGCCTAATGGCCTGTGTTTCATGAAAGAAAAACTGGGTGTTCTTTCTTTTTGTTCAAGAAAATGTTTTTCTGTATAACCCTGGCTTTTCTGGAATTTGTTTTGTAGACAAGGCTGTCCTGAAACTCAGGAACCTGCTTGTCTCTGACTCCTAAATACTTGGATTAAAGGCATGACACTACCACCCAGCAAAACCAGCAATTTAAACATGAATTTACATTATCTAACCAATGCCAAAAAAGTTAATACAGAATTTTTAAAAGAACAAATGGACCTACTTTTGGTGAACATAGGTCTGGAGAACAGGCAAAGAGTTCATCTTCAGGAAACTGAACACTTGAGGACACTGATTCACATGGACGTGCACCATTGTAGACATGAAATTTGCAATGAGGATTTAATGCTATTGCTAGAAGTTCTAGAAATGGAAACCAGTCCTGAGACAATTTGGCCACACAAAGTTCCACTAGGCGATGGGTATTGTTAATAATACACCTCTGTTAAACAAATAATAGGTAAGAACAGATTGTAATTTCACACACAGAAAATTTTAGTTTTGTTAATTTTTCTATTTCTAAATTATCTAAATTATTTTATACATTAATACTATGAATTAAATAACATTCATTAAATTAATATTTAATTTACTGTATAGTTTCATATTTCAGAATCTCATGTAAACTTAGCACTAAGAAAATAGAAACAAGATTTCAAACTAGGCCAGACTGTAGTCTAAAGCTTAGACTGAGTCTAAGGCCAGACTAAAAATATTTTTTGGGGGGTTTATTGTTTTGTCCTTTTTGTTTGTTTGTTTTTCAAGACAGGGCTTCTCTATGAAGCCCTGGCTGTGCACTTACTTTAACACTAGTTTGGCTTTAAACTCACAGAGATCTACCTGCCTATGCTTCCCAAATGCTGGGATTAAAAGCATGTATTGCCTAGCTATAAGATAACTTATTTTTTTAAATCTGCGATAATTTTTTTTTTCTGTTCTGTATATCCTTGGCTGTCTGGAACTCACTCTGTTCGAGGCTGGCCTCGAACTCAGAAATCTGCCTGCCTCTGCCTCCCAAGTGCTGGGATTAAAGGCGTGAGTCACTACGGCCTGGTCTGGGAGAACTTTTCTAATAATGTTTGGACAAAAGGCTGCTTATAACTACATATTTAGTTAGTAAGATATATGTCACAATATTTTCTCACTGTGGTATTTTGTAGTCTACAAGTAATAATTCTAAAGTCTAAACACATTCATTATCCACTACAAAGAAAATTTGCAATCTAAGCTGCAATTCAGAGATCTCACATTACTTTCAAAAGGTGCACACACATATATGTATACATACATAGCACACAGATACACATGTATGCCCTGGTTATTTTTGATAATATTTAAGTTAAATTCCAGCCATAAAATTATGCATGTTTCACAATTTCTGATTAATTGCATTTTATAAATATCTGCCTTGCCATTCAGTAATTTATTAAAAAGATAAATTAAGAATATTTAGTTCTTAGAATGGATCAATAGATGTCTAAATTATTTTGTTTCATAAGTATTCATATTTACTTTTACCAGCTGAGTAAAGCTAAGCTCCATCTCAGAACACAAAATTTTGTCTCTACTTTATCAGTGTCAAAACTAAAATTTGAATTTCCAAAATGAGTGAGTACTGATCCATGGTTTATACTTCATAGAGGAAGTTAACTTTTTATCTCTCAGGGCCAAGGAAAATCCTTCTAAGTTTCTTTGTTTATTTCTACATTTAAACTCTTATGCTATTGTATCACTTAGTGTTCCAGCTATTCTATACATTATTTTGTATTCCAGCTATATATTATTCCCTTTTCTAGATATGTATTTTTAAAAATAAACACAATAGCGGATAAGAGTTAGAATCAATAGTAAATCTGGTAAATCATACTGTTAGAAGACATTTAAATTTCAGGTAGTATTTTAAAAAACAAGGCCTTATACTTAAAACTTCAAGCAAGCTCTTTCTAAAAGAGTAAAAAATTTTTAAATATGTCAGGTGATGCAGATTTATGCGATATTTTGCTAAGACAAACTCACATGGTGCTTTGTTAAGCCAAGACTGATGGGAGGACATGTGATTTTTGGACAGAATATAAACAAGACTCAATGGACAAAGATGATGCAACTCCATAGCTAACTATGCAATGCTTCATTGGTCTTCCATCTCCTGGCATCCTGTCTGCTCCTGGTTGCTTCCACTGACTAGTGCCAATATGGAGGAGGACTAGTGGTTTCTGCTAGATCATACCACTGCTGATGACTCCTGTTTGCTATTGTGACACATCTGAACGGGACTACTGGTATCCTAACAAATGGACATTAAAATCACCCCCAAAACTACATTTAAAAAGGTCCACATCTGCGTGTCCTATTTACCATCTTTCTTCCCTACCTTTAGACAGTCAGCTAGTAGTTTGTAGCATTTAAAAACCATTATTAAAAGTAGGTTTAAAAAAAACTCTAGGCAAAAAAATCCTAAGTCTACAGAAGCTCCTTCTTCAAACTTGCATTAGGCTTATTATTCAAAACATTGCAGTAATATTTTCCAAACATAGATTCATAAAAAAATAACTTATAAACTGGGCAGTGGTGGCCCACACCTTTAATCCCAGCACTTGGGAGGCAGAGGCAGGCAGATTTCTGAGTTCAAGGCCAGCCTAGTCTACAGAGTGAGTTCCAGGACAGCCAGGGCTACAGAGAGAGAAACAAAAAACAAAACAAAACAAAACAAAAACCCAACATATAAAACTTAAATTCCCATCATATACAAAACTCACATGAATTTCAAACTTCCATCCGCTCACAGCCTCATCCATAAGGATTTTGGTAAATGTCACAGTTAAAACATCTCGAAAAAACCGCTGGCATGCTTCACTTTTAGTATCAAGGCCTAAAAGGAAGTAAAGTAAATAAAAAATAAACAGGATTGAAGGGCTCAAGGGGTTTGCAACCCCATAGGAAGAGCAACAGTATCAACCAACCAGACCTCCCCCAACCCCCAGAGCTCCCAGAGACTAAACCACCAACCAAGGAGTACATATGGAGGGAGCCATGGCTCCCACTGCATATGAAGCAGAAGACTGCCTTATCTGGCATCAATGCGAGGGGATAGGCTTGGTCCTGTGGAGGCTTGATGCCCAGAAGGGGGATGCTAAAGGGGTGAGGTGTGTAGGGGAGAGCACCCTCTCAGAGGTGAAGGTGAGAAGGCATGGGGTGGAAAGTTCTTGGGGGGGGGGTCTGGAAAGGGGACAGTATTTGAATTGTAAATAAAATAATAAAAAAATTTTTTCAAGTAAAAAAATAAGTAAGACAAAAATGTTTATATGACCAAGTATGTGACTACATACTACGCAATATCAGAATCCAGTATGGTTTTTAATGCGTGAAGAAAACTGTAGCATTATGATAAAACAGCATTACCATAAAATTAAAAAAGACAGAATTCAGAAAAACAAAAACTGTATAAAAATCTTATCAAATCAAATAACTTGAACAATTGGAAATGTTTCTAAATATACTGTATCTTAACATATTTGATGTCACTTAAACCCTAACTCTAAAAAGAAGTCATCTCTATTTCACATGATCTCCAAAATAATGATAAGCCCATATAATCTAAATGTGAATCAGTATTAAATATAATTTAGGTTTTGTTCATCTTACAGTATTCTAGAACATGCCCTATATATGACATCTTCTGAATTAAGATCTACCTACAATGGATGGATAAATCAGTTAGAAAATGAATGTACTATTTTTTGTAGAGACCCAAGTCCAATTCCCAACACTCATACCAGTGATTCACAAACACTTGTAACTCTAGTTGCAACCCTATAACTTCTTCTGGCCTTCATGAATACCTGCAGGCACATCTACATACTCCTATATAGCAATACATTCAATTAAAATTAAAAATGAATTTTAAAACGTCATAGAGACATTACAAGACAACAAAGATATGTTAATGTGCCAAGTCATTTCAAGGTCTTGATAAATGACAATTAAATGTCCTTTAATCTCAGCATTCAGGAGGTAAAGGTAGGAATGCCCCATCTCTGAGTTCAAGACCATCTTAGTCTAATAGAGTGAGCTCTAGGGCAGCCAGGGCTACACAGAGAAAACTAAGAGGGGGAAGAGGGGAAAAGAGTAAGGGGAAGAGAGAGAATTCTATTATACATATATATGTATGTAACATATAAATATATTTAATATATAATACATATATTATGTGTATATATATGTATATATATGAGTGTATGCCCATGTGTATATATGTATGTATGTATACACACACACAAACACTCTTTAATCCTTTTATACAAGTCCAGTCATTATCTCCCTCCCCATATGCTCTCTGACCCCTCTCCTCCTCCTGTTCCCTTCCCATCTCTAAGAAGATATCCCTCCAACCCCCCTCCCCAAGACATTCCCACTCCCTGGGGTCTCAAGTCTTTTGAAGGTTAGGTGCATCTTCTCTGAGCCCAGACCAGTAGGCCCCTGCTGAACCCTTTCTCTCAGTGATTGAACAACCATGTATATAAATTTAGCCTTACCAGAAATGTTAATGATATTCACTGCAAATTACAAATATTTAATTATGTATGGAAAAACTCAAAGCCTTCAAAAACACTATTTACATATGTATACGAACATGTATGATGAAAACAGTAACAGATTTCAAACTCACCTTTTTTAGTAAGATCAAGAGAAGCTTCTAAAAGTACTTCTAATTCCCCCTTTGGCAAAACAGGAACCACCCATCGGGGCCTAATAATTATTGTAAAATAAGATTACTGTTCAGAACACTATTGAAACAGTGTTAAAGTTACTACAGGTTACTACTTTTACTAGGAAAAAGAACATAACAACAAACAAAATCCCCAAGCTATATTCACCATAGTTTTAAGGAAAAATGTTGCCAAGTGATATTCTTTTGTGGCATTAAAGAAATCTACTATATCTATGCAGAGTTTTATGATATCAAGTATGACATAGTGGTAAGAAATCACTTAGCATGTTTAACAAGACTGAAAATTAAACTGCCAATACCTGTAGCTAAAAAGGAATGTTTTCTTAAAATTAAAGTTTATATTTTACAGTGTAAAAATAAAACACTTTTAATTTCTTGACATAGACGAAACTTTGACAAGTGCCCCACATTCCACATATTCAGATAGTTACCAGCTTTTCCTTAATACATTTGCCAAACTTTTAAAATCTATTGTCTTAAGAAAATGTTTATACCTCAAAACAAACAGCTTTTAAAATGTGTTTGTCTATATTAAGTTAATGAAAAAGCTAGCATACCTTACTATTATTGCCATATTTACAAAAGAAGTCAGCATTCTATAAATATAATGACTGACTAACCCACCACTTCTCAGAAAATACTTTTTCTGAAATCTCCTAGGTGCTAAACAATGAGCTAGAAAAAGTATCAAACACTAATGATGTCATTTTAAATAAATTTAATAAAATTATATTATTGAACTGAAGAATTTTTTGAACTTTCCTCTTAATGATTCAGCTAACAGTATAACAAGTTCTTAAATCCATTATGAAAAAATAACCCTAACCAACAATAAGGGAGACTTGAAGAGACTTAAAGGACAGACTTTCAAAGTCCTTCAATTTTCTCATTCCTGCTACTGCTCAGATCAGGAATGACTAGGATTACAGGAAGTATATGACAGAACTGAGAATGTGGCATAATTCCCTCAGGGTAACAGGTACACATAGAAATGTATTAAGATAGAACTGGAGGGAGGCCTTAGTAGTTAAGTGTAATGGATGCCCTTCCAGAGGCCCACGTTTGAGTACCAGGACCTGCATGGAGACTCACAGCCATATCTAACTATAATGCTATAGAATCAGATGCTTATTTCTGGTATCCTCAGACTGTACACATATAATACACACAGAGGGATATAGGCAAAGTACCTATATATATATAACATAAATATGAATAGATCTTTTTAAAAAAGAAAACATGTTGAAGAGAATCTAAAGCTTTTGCTATATGTTGCCTTCTCCTATCATAAAATCTAACATTTGAAGCCTTTGGTCATGAAATTTATTCCTTATTCTATAACAGAAAGAAAACTGATGATGATAACGATGGCATTTGTCTTCTTACTAGCCAATCCTCAGGAGTCATTGATTTTTGAAGATGTAGCCATGAGGATATGTTGCTGTACAATTCTGAATTCTACACTGAAGCAAGAGAAAAGAGGCAGACTTTCTCAGTCAAGTTAAGCAGTAAGGGCTGGTAAAGAAGAGTGCATCATTAAAGTAAAAAAAAAAAAAGCTCAACAACTTGAGACAATTTCACAATGAAAGCAAACATTCCTCAAACTATGCTGGGTAGACGAGAAAGTTAAATTCCTTGAATTCCATTCAATATGTTTGACAAAGAAGATTTATGAGACATGTCAAATGTAGTTTCTTCTTTCTGTAGTCATGTATGTTTTCGTAGAATAATCAATAACTACGAGAGTACAAGTGCCATGAAACTAAAAAAGAGACTACTATAGATAGAATGTGTGTGTGTGTGTGTGTGTGTAAAGGGAAAACCAGAGAACAGAGACAAACTGCCTAAAATAGCATGATTCATTGTCCCTCCCTGTTCCTCTAATTTAATAACAGTTAACTAGTTGGCCAAAAGCAATTTGTTTCCTCAAGCAATTCTATCCATTAACATACAAATGAGGGCTGGTAAGATGGCTCAGAGAGTAAGAGGACTGACTGTTCTTCCGAAGGTTCCAAGTTCAAATCCCAGCAACCATATGGTGGCCCACACAACCACCTGTAATGAGATCTGACATCCTCTTCTGGCACATCTGAAGATAGCTACAGTGTATTTATGCATAATAATATATAAACCTTTGGGCTGGAGCAAGAAGGGACTGAGGCAAGTGGAGTTGACCAGAGTGAGTGGGGTCAACTGGAGTAAGCTGAGGTCCTAAAAATTCAATTCCCAACAACCACATGAAGGCTCACAACCATCTATATAGTTACAGAATTCTCATATTCATAAAAAAAAATCTTTGAGGCAGGTCTCAGTTTAAAAAAAAAACACATACAAATGAAAATAAATGCACCTGTTAATCATGTCGTCTAATTTTGCCAGGTCAGCATGAGGAAATGAAGGATCTTCTTCTTCATGCTGTGGTGGAGCATCACCTTGGCCTTGTTCATCTGGAGGAGTTGCTGGGGAATTCTCATTGGAAGAATCAGATGATGAAATCTTAATTAAAAGTTAAAAATCCCAGACAACTATAAACACATGTATAGTACTTAGCAACTGACATATCAGTACATGCTTGTAAAATTATCTGATATACACTATCACTATGTATTTAAGGACAGGAGTATTACTGCTGATCTCTGGCCCCTTTTCCATTTGCATGGAGGCATTTTCCCACAGATTAAAAATAATAATTATTATATAACACTATACTAAGTCAAATTACAGATATCATTTTTAAAAAACTACTAAAATAAATGCCATTGTACTTAATTTTTATTATAAAACTTGCAGAGATACATAAGTCACCACACACATTATATTATTAATAATTAGAAACAACAATAGTAATCAATGGCAATATTAAAAAATACAATATTTAAAAAACAAAGGGGATAGTTATGCTCATTAATCAATTCTGATATGTCAACTATAGACACAGGTAGCATAATTAATATCTGCTCAAAATTCATTGCAGTGCTAGGTTATATAAATTGTAGTCTGCATAGTCTCTAAAACTTAACAAATTTGATTTCTGGATAAGAAACATTCACAATGATCAGGTGCTATACGTGTGAAAGACAAAAGTTTAAAATGGAATAGGGAGAATCAAGTTTTCTGGCGTTCTCACAAAGCCTAGTTTATTAAGTGAGAGGCAGGAATCACAGAAAAAGGAAAATATTCTAAAACTCATGACCTAATACAATAAGCAATTCCTGGAAATAGGGACATAGGTCATAAATAGTGTACTTGTATAATAATGATGACACTATAAAGTTTGATCCCAGTAGTTTGAAGCCCAAAGAGAAAAACAGAATAGGCTATTTTGTCTTCCTCTACTTATTAATCTTCATGAATGAATTAAAATCTCCAATACAACTCTGCCCAGAAAAAACAAATCTATTAATTGGACATTTAACACTTCTATATTTGAAGTAATTATTAAACAGTAAAAGAGTGTATTAAATTAACAGAAGAAAAGTAAAAATGAAGGTTTCTAGAATAATTCATTAAGTGGATACTTAAACTGCATTAAAAGTAAAATTAAAATAAAAATTTCTAGGGGCTGGTGAGATGGCCCAGCAGGTAAGAGCACTGACTGCTCTTCGGAAGGTCCTGAGTTCAAATCCCAGCAACCACATGGTGGCTCAACAACCACCCGTAATGAAACCTGACGCCCTCTTCTGGTGCGTATGAAGACAGCTACAGTGTACTCATTTATAATATAAATAAATCTTTTAAAAAAATAAATAAAAATTTCTAGAGTTAAAACTTAAAAAAAAATTAAAAACAACAGGACAGAAGAATATAAATGAATAAAACTAGTATCAAAAAATGATAGTGGTATGTGATTTACACCTGTAATCCTTGTATTGTACAGGTATAGCCAGAGACATTCTGAGTTTCTGGGCTAGTTTTTTTTTTTCTTTTTTTTTTAAGACAGGTTTTCTCTGTGTAGCCCTGCTGTCCTGGAACTCACTCTGTAGATCCGCCTGCCTCTGCCTCCCAAGTGCTGGGATTAAAGGTGTGCACCACCACTGCCCGGCTCTGGGCTAGTTTTAGCTACATATTGCATTTAAGACAAGTAAACTACATGAAGACTGTCCACTGAAATAAAACGTGCCACTCAAAAACACATATAGAAGGCAGTATGAGAAAGAAAAAAAAATAACCAGAAATACAAAGTAACCTAAATATATTTTTAGCCAGTAACAGGAGAGAAACCCAAAATATGGCTATAAGCTACATAAGACTCAAACTATTTAAATATAAGAATTAAAAGGAAAAGATAAGTCATATTTGGATTCTAGTCCAATTATATCATATGCTTGGAAATTAGCAATTCATCCCAGCAAAATGTGACATGCTGAACAAACTGAAAACCAACAATTCTTAAAAGAATTTTGGTCACAAATAAATGAAATTGTTGTCCTTAAAATTAAAAACCAGACAAAGTAACAACTTAATTGGGTGTAGTGTCCCACCCTTTAAGGCTCTCCGTTGAGAGCCAGGCCAGGTAATACTATATAGTAGAGGACACTTTAGTAATAAATAAAGACATTATAACTTGTGCAGAGGAAAAGGTAAATTTATCAATATACAATGGTTACATACATTGTAACCATTCAATCTAATCAATCAAACTATGGAGTTGTCAATTATATTCAAAAGTATTATCCTGACATAAACTGTTCATTAAACCAGTCATAAGCTTCAATGCTCTATTTTAGTAAGGAACAGGTCAGCCCAAAATTCAAACCAAAAAAAGTGTTCTTACACTGTAAAATTATCTATTTCAAATGAAATATAAAGAATATATCATAATTTATCTTCCCGAGGAGCATGGACATTTATTCAGAGTGTGTTGTGTGTGTCTCTCTCTCTCTCTCTCTCTCTCTCTCTCCCTTTTTCTCTGTCTCACACCACAGACAGACATATAAAAATATACTCTGTGGCATATTTAAGACAAATCATACAATGTTTCCTTTCAGAATGCTACAGAATCAAAGCAGGGAAAGAAAACTGGCAAAACTGTAAGTGAAATAGAAAGGAAATGATAGGTGAAACAGTCTATAAGCCAAAGAGGAAGTAATAATGAAAATTAGGATATCAGAAGCCAGTAAAAAATAAATACATAAAAGTTTATAAAATGCAGCAAAACAGTGTGAAGCAAGATTTAACATATTTTAAAATCTTAAATAAAAATACCTAATCTTTTTCTTAAGAGAAGCATGTAAGTCACAGCTAACACAAAAATTAAAAGTAACAAAAGCAAAACAGAAAGAGCACTGAATAATAAAAAAATAGTTTTGAAAAGTTTAAGATGGGCTGGAGAGATGGCTCATGTACATGTAGAAGAATTAAGTAGACATCATGTTTGAAGAAATAATTATTGATAATTAAAAAAAATCCCTCACAATGCTCATGATACAACCCATAGGCCATATGGAGCTTAGGAGGAAGGAAGCCCAGGGTGCGGACAGGATGATCTTGGGAGGTGGAGGGATGGAGATGTTGGGGGTGGGGAGGAAAAAAAAAGGGGCAGGATCAGGTACTGGAGGGGACAGATGTGAGGTACAGAGGGTTAAGAAATTGAATAAAAATATGTAGCAGTGGAAGATGAGGAACTGGGTGTAGCCACCGGAGGAGGGTCCCAGACACCGGGGAAGCTAGAGAGTCCTAGGACCCAAAGGGGGATGACCTTAGCCAAAATGTGCACTGAAGAGATAGAACCTGTAGAGACCACCTCCAATACATAGGCACAGGCCCCAGTTGAGGGATGGTGCCACCCACCCATCTCAGTTTTTAACTCAGAAATGTTCCTGTCCAAAGAAAAGACAGGGTCAAAATGGAGCAGAGACTGAAGGAAAGGCTATCCCACCTGGGGATCCTTCCTTTAAACAGATACCAAACCCAGACACTATTTTTGTTGCCATGAGGCTTTTGCTATCAGGGCCCTGGTGTGACCGTTCTGTGAGGTTCTGCCAGCACCTGACCAATGCAGATTGGATGCTTGAAGCCAATCATCGAAGTTTCAGGTGGGGACCCCAGTGGGGGAGCTGGTGGAAGTACCGGAGGAGCAGAGGGGAATTGAAACCCTAATAGGAGGAACAATGTGGGGCTGGCTGGACCAACCAGTGCACTTAGGGAGCAGACCACCAGTCAAGGAATGTACAGGGAGGGATCCATGGCTCCAGATACACACATATCAGAAGATGGCCTTGTTGGACATCAATTGGAGGGGAGGCCCTTGGTCCTGTGGAGGTTTATTGCCCCAGTATAAGGGGATGTTGGAGCAGTGGACAGGAGTGGGATGAGTGGGGCAGCACCCTCAGAGGCAAAGAGGAGGGGGCAGAAGGCTGATGGATGGGGGCTGTGGAGAGGGAAGGGGGAATATCATTTGAGATGTAAATGACAGCAAAGATTAATAAAAAAAGCAACAACAAAAGTAACAACAAAACAAAAACACTCAGATGTAGCTTTGCCTCATTTCTAAAAGTTTAACTTTTTGTAAGGTAGAAAATCTTAGAAATAACAGTTCATAGATTTTAAATAAACACATTTGTGAATACAATGAATTTTGTACCATGTTATTAGTTTTTACTAATTTACTAATTACTGTAATTAACCAATTATAATGAATAACTTAATTTTGCCCTTAGAGTTATAATTACTGTTAACATAAAACCACAATTCACAAGTCTTAAGTACCATATAACACAATTTTCATGTTGTTATTTTCCTTTAAGTAGTTTTGGTGGTTATATATTGTTCAGCACATAATCCAATTGTTCATATTCTTCAGTACCTAAAACAATATGCTATAATCTTACCTGGTTCTGTTGGAAAGAAGCCTGAAGTTGTCCATCAGGAGCCTGTCCCTGGCTCTCATTCTCTCCTACTGGAGAGCCACGAGTTGTGATTGTCATGATCAAAGAGTAGACCTTTCTTAGTTTGTCTGTTTATGCATTTGTCCTAAGAGAAGAAATTATAGTCTACTTATAAAAATGCAATATTACCATATGCCAGCCCCTAGAATCTGTAACTTAAGAACAATCAATCATATAGAAATTATTTTAACCAAAACCAGGAAAATGGAAAAGGTAAGAAATTATTCCAACTTTAACATGAATTCCAAATTTAACCAGGACTCTACAATCAGTAATACAGAATTATAAAATGAGACAAAGGCAAAGTATAATTTTAGTTATACTTTAAATTAATAATCACATTATTATTTTGGCAGTTCTACCAAGAAAACAAGTCTTGCCAGTTCTTAAGTGGAAGCAATGTACATCAACTAGAATCCTCACAGGACTATAGATTATTTATTTGGGAGTTCTTTGCAAGATAACATGAAAGTATTGATTTTACAGTTATAATAATATTTAGCCCAATAATTTCTAACCAACACTAAAAATATGAAAATAGAATTCTCTGTGGTTCTTTTAAATGAATTCTAATGAAATTTAAGTCTGGCTTGGACATGACTAGACCAAATACCTAAGGCCTAGAGTTGGCATTTCTTGAATATATCCTTGAAAATAAAATGTTTCATCAAATAGAAATCAAGTTTCATTCCAAAAGCCAAGCACTGGAAACCGAGCCAAGTAAAAAGGAATGAGCTGACATTTTTCTAAAAATATTAGCAACTAACACATTCAACTAGAGGAGGCCACGAGCACAAAAATAAATCTAGAAACAATAGAGGGAAAAAAGCCAAAGAAAAAGACATCAATTGGGAATATACTTGAAATGCTTAACACTAAAGGTTTTAGAAATCATACACTATTTTGAGTGTATTTATCTCCACAAATATACAAAATAGACTTGTCTTTATAAACAGAAGCACAGAAAGGAAAAACAATGTAATTTTCATAAAAATGCTAAGCAAAGTATGATCAAAACCTAGAATCTAGCTCTTAAGTAAACTATAGAACCATGTAAATTTTCAACCTTATTCATAATTATAAAAAAGGTTAACTATAACAATGTTATTTTTTTATTGTATTAGACATCATTGAGGTAAAGGCCAAGCCTGTGTTTTTCTTTGGAATAAAAATTGTCAAGTTAAGAAATGTTATTCTATAAAAGTAATAAATAAAAAAATGGAAGAAAAAAACTAAAAGATACACACATATTTATGCATATTATCTCCATAATAGCATTATATCTTATAAATTATTGTTTTACACTACATGTAATCATTCTAGTAGCCTTATATAAATAATTTAAAACCTCATTATCTTCTTAAAGTTTTCATTGCTTAAAAAACCTGGAACTTTAAAGTTTTCATGAAACTGAGGTGGGAAGAACTTTCTAAATTTGCTATTGGCTTAATTCTCTACAGACAAACATCTGTTTTCTTGAAATTCATCATCAAAGAATGTCTTTCCCTTTTCATCATTTATGTACAAACTGCATTAATTCAGAGTGATTTGAAATAGTTTTGAAAATGACTTCTTCTTGGACTATATGCAAAGCTCCCTGTATAAATTTACTTTGGGAAGACAGCATTATTCAAACTGGGTACCTCTTTAAGAACATATCCATTTTGCTGTTTTTTTTTTTTTTTTAAATCACAAATGTTCAATTTATCAAGCAAAGACTCAGGAGCCAGACACTGTGGTGAAAATCTGCAAGCTCAGAGACGTAGAGAGAGCACCCTGCTGACTTTCCTACTCCAAGGATGTTCCAGAAGGAAAAAGTTCCTTCTCCTTCTTACTTACCCTTTAACTCAAAGACACACGTATCTCTTTCCTGGGTTTTCTTAATCTACTCCCTGTCAACTGGTTGCTTGCTCTGTCTCTGGACCTATCTTTGACTTTATTTAGCTAGTTTACAGGAAGCTCTTGGGTTAAAGGTATGTGCTAGGGCTGAGACACAACAAAACAAACCATTTACAATCAACAGAAAACTCTTAGATAAAATGTATATGCTAGGGTTGAACCAAACCATAACAAGATATATCCAGTTCACAAACTTGGTGTTCACAATGTGATCCAGTATCTTGCAACTGCATTTTGTCTACTTAAACTACATATAGAACCTATCACAAATAAACAAAAAATATACAGAATAAAAGCAAATTAAAACAAGATTAAAGAAAGAAATATACAATGGAAGAAAACAAAATACAAGGGAAATAATGAAAAACAAAATTAAAAGAAAATATTATCAGTAAAAATACTATCAAACAGTAAGTAATAAAAATGTAAATGAGTTAAAATATCTAGTCAAAAATACAAATATTCTGAATGGATTTAAAAATGTGATCTAGGGGCTGAAGAGATGGCTCAGAGGTTCACAGCATTAACCGCATGATCTTCCAGAGGTTCTGAGTTCAGTTCCCAGCAACTACATGGTGGCTCACAATTACCTATAATGTGAGCTGATGCCCTCTTCTGGTGTGTCTGAATACAGCTAGAGTGTACTCATATAAATAAAAATGTGATCTAACAAGATGTTACTCTTTCAGAGATATAAAAAATCAGAATGGCCGGGCAGTGGTGGCACAGGCTTTTAATCCCAGCACTTGGGAGGCAGAGGCAGGCAGATTTCTGAGTTCAAGACCAGCCTGGTCTACAGAGTGAGTTCCAGGACAGTAAGGACTACTCAGAGAAACCCTGTCTCGAAAAAATAAAAACAAAACAAAACAAAAAAAAGTTCCAAAAAGACTTGCCATTTTTTAAGCCTGGATGAAGCTACTCAGAAGGAGAAAAAAGTTTCCAAAAATAGGCAAAAGTGTCAGAGACAGCCCCCTCTCACTGTTAAGAGTCCCAGAAAACACCCAGCTTCACAACCATAACAAATCTGTAGAGGGGGCTATGTAGGTAAGATCCCTTACAAGCTCCCTGATAGTTCAGTTTGTATGAGACCCTCTGAGTACAGAGTCCATGTTAGTTGATTCTGTATAACCAACTTATTTTTAAGGTGGAAACAAACAAAAAACTATTCTGAACTCATTCCTGAAACACCAAGGACAAATTCATTATTCACAACCTAGAAAATAAGGTTAAAAGTAAAACCATACGGGTGAGTTCTGAATTATGAATAAATGTAGATTCTCTCATATTTACATAAGTTAAATTCATACCAAGGAAAAAGTACCACATGGTTAGTTCTTTTATTTTTCAAGGTTAGGTTTGAGATTATCACTTGTAGTTAGTATTTTTGTCATATTACCTTAGTGGTGATGAGTCTCAGGAAAGATAGTGAAACTTTAATAAAAAATTTTAAATTCATTTTTAAAAGCAAAAACTCCAAAAATATAAGTGAAGGTAGACAAATGTTCCTTGGATTTACAATACGAACAGATATCACTAAAAACATCATGAACATCTAACAATGAGTCAAAAGCTGAACAAAAAAATTTAAATTATAAGCAAAAATGCAGTTAACATATTTCCATAAGAAAATCATTACTGTGAAACTTTCACTTTTAAAATATGGTAAAATTTAGTTTTCATAAAACACCATACAAATTTTATGCACTCTTTGAACTGTTAAGGGCAATGGAAAAAACACATAACACATCAGCAAAGTCAGGTTTACAGCTAGCCAACACAGACATGATTGTAGGAATATTAAAAACCAGAAAAGTAGCAGAAACAGGCCAGTTTATGAAGGACTCTTTCATTAATCGAGGCCAGCCTAGTCTACAGAGTGAGTTCCAGGACAGCCAGGGCTATATAGAGAAACCCTGTCTCGAAAAACAAAAAACAAAACAAAAATATATATTTTTGTTATATATACTTATATATATAATATATATTTTTATTTTACATATATACACACACATATATACATGTGTACACATACACATACACACACACACTCACACATATATATTGAACATCACAGAATGTTCGACCTCAGCAGTCTCTTGAAAGGATAAAAATGTAGTTCATTTCTCAGGCAAGATGTCACCGTACGGAAAAGGCATAAACAAATGTTGCTTGGCCATTAGTAAAGTAATTAGAAATATCCATAGTCTAGCTCTACTATAAATCATTCAGTTGTAAGTAAGGACATTGGGTTTGCAAAGAAACAAGATGCTAAGCCATACAACTATTAAGCTCCTTCCGGATTAAGTCCTCAACACAAAGCAGAAAAAGAAAACAAGAGGCAGCCATTTTCCCCTATGGTACTGAAACTAGTCATATCAGTCTGACTTTCTAAATCCTAAAACTTGAATGTAAAACAAAGGCAACTGATACAAGCCACTGTTTCATTCTCCTATTCTGTCTGAACATTCAGATACTAGGGCTTCTCTGAGACCGCAAGAGTGGCCGGGTCAAAACTCCATTTGCAACAAATTATTGATGGTGGCCAGCTTATGCCTTTGTCACAGAGGAGACTTACTAGTCTCTCTTCTTTTCCAGCAAATGAGCCGCTTACCTTTTTTCTCTGTCTTGAGAGCCGGACGCTCTAACCGTAGAGTTCTGTGACTAAGGGCCGTTTCTCCGAAGTCACCTCTGATTTCTCTGGCAGTTACGGCTTTTCTTTGATCCCTGTTCTGAGCCTTTATGACGCCCTTATGACACCACAAAGTAACCACCAAAATGAGGGAAAGGTGGTACCCAGCAACAACAATCAGGGAGAAAAGAAATTTATAGTTTGCTCTCTTACAAATAACATGGCGGACCCGACGATTCGACGCTAAGAAGAGAAAAGCTCCCAAAAGTCTTAGCGCCACGCAAAGGCTCAAGGGATCTCAACGTCTGCAAAGCCACGCCCCTTAGCCCTCTCTCAAATAGTCCCCTTCCTGTGTTGGTCGTTTTAGCCATTGTTTCACTATTTCCGGCACCAGTACTTAAGAAATTTTCCGGTCAGAAACTAGTGAAAAGTAAATCTTAAGTTCCTATGTACCAATGAGGCAGCTGGAAGGGCGGGGGACAGGGAAGGTGCTTAGATTAGCTTTTTTCTTTTTAAGTTTTTTATATAAATTTCTTGATGGAGTACATGCTCCGAGTAACACAATTTTGAATTTAAAAATTCAAAAATTTAAAAATTTAAAATTTAAAATATTTGAATTTAAAAATACACCGGTAAGTGAGGCCTTGATTTAAAATGATCTTGTCTGGTGCTACTGTTAAGAAGTTGGGCATGCTTATAAATGAAAAACGGGGACAGTAAAGAAACTAAATGAGAAGCTCTGTGGATGAAAATGGACAAATAAATAAATAAATAAATAAAAAGTAAATAAAGTTTATTCCAAACCATCAAGGCTGTCTGTTCTTGGAACAAAGAGACAAGCAATAGGTTAGAAGTGGGAGGTGGAAAAATTCTTTGTTTTATATGGGAATGGATATTTGGGAGAAAGGCAGACTGTGAGCTAGGGTGGGAACTTGTGAGAAGGGACTGAGGAAGCCTAGAAACTAGCAACATCTTTGACATGCTAATAGTCATAATAGTCATATGTTAATGGAGAGCTGTGTGTCCCTTTTGCCAACTAGCACATTTTTCCAAGCTGGTGAAGGAATGATGGATTTTGTCTAAGTGATCAACCTTGGAAAAAGGAGTTTCTTGGAGGGGCCTAGCGGCTTACAGCAACAAAACTGAGAGATGGCATTTATTAGTATATTATTGCAAACAATATCCTACAAAATACACACACACACACACACATATGTGTTATATATGGGTTAGTTGTTATATATATAAAATATATATGTGTATATAACAATATATTTATATTAGGGTTTTCTAGTATAACAGAACTTAAAAATAAATTTCTTTCTCTCTGTGTATAATATATATCCCAATAAATG
>NC_045031.1:508009-508531 GCF_008632895.1 Mastomys coucha
TATGAATATATAATATATACTCATATGTTATTTTTTAAAGTGATATATGTATATATAAAGAGATAAAGAGATTTAGGGAGTGGTGATCACAGGAGATCACATGCAGCTAAGTTTTATTCTGTTTTGTTTTGTTTTTTTGTTTGTTTTTTGTTTTTCGAGACAGGGTTTCTCTGTATGTACATTCTAGCTGTCCTGGAACTCACTCTATAGACAAGGCTGGTCTTGAACTCAGAAATCCACCTGTCTCTGCCTCCCAAGTGCTGGGATTAAAGGCGTGTGCCACCACTGCCCAGCAAGTTTTTTGTTTATGCTTACAAAGGCTCACAAATTCCTGAGTTGAAGTTCAACCTGGGACAGAGGGAATTTAGATCCAGACCCATGAATTATAGAAATGGTAATTTTCGAGCATGGTCCCACCCAACTAGTTTATCGTCTTTGCTTAACAAAGGCAGACAGAACAACAATATGAACTAACTAGTACCCTCGGAGCTCCCAGGGTCTCAACCACCAACCAAGGACTGC
>NW_022196891.1:0-3689 GCF_008632895.1 Mastomys coucha
TTCCCAAGCCTAACTATAAATACTGAGTGAATTACAGTAAAGCTCTCTCTCTTATCACATCTACCTGGGGTCTGTGTCTTTCATTACTAACTGCTTGCTCCCACAGATAATTGTTCGTCCCAGTCCTAGAGCACCCACCGGGAGACAACACCTAACCCTAACCCTAACCCTAACCCTAACCCTAACCCTAACCCTAACCCTAACCCTAACCCTAAGCAAATGGGTCACGTCTTTTCCCTGATAATGTGACTTTGTCCAAGGCCCCTTAAGGCTGACAATTGACACAAAGTTCGAGTTTCTTCAACCTGCATATCTACCGCAGCAATGTGACCTTCACCAAGCTGATGATCTGTGGAAATTTTCTGCTCCTGGCTCTATTTTGTCATGTGATCTGCTTTGCCTCATCTCTCCTCCTTGAGAACCATTGTGCATGGACAACAGGTTCTAGTATTGCTGTTGCCGTAACTTTCCAGTTTGGGGGGATTATTTTATTTTTAATGACTAAAGAAGTCATGGGGATGCATGTAAAAATTAGTGACACTTTCCTTAAATTTCTTCAGTTCTAACACATCGATGGGTTGTCATTCAAATTCCTGATAAACCTGTGGTTGATCATCACCTCGAGGTCTTACTTGTACATTAACCAGACAGAGTAAACTTTGTTTCCTAATATCCTTTGGTTGGCTTTCTCTACGTTTATCTTCTGCCCCTACCTGAGTATTTTCTTTAATTGAAATTTTAAATTCCTTCCTTAAAATCTGTGCCCATGAATTTGACCCAGACCCTGACCCTAATCCTAACCCTAACCCTAACCCACTTTTCCAGCACCACTAGTGGATGGTGGGGTACAATGGAATTTACGATGTTTATGAATTATTATTAAAAGTAAGGCTTGAAAAAACTTCGTTAAAAGTCAAATAAGCAGCAAATGCATAAAATGTTTATTTATAAACACTCATGCTGTAGAGTATTTGATTGCACTATGAATTCTGAAGACATGTTGTTTACTGAAAAGAAAAACATTTTTTTAATTGTGTTGTGCCTAACCATGTACTTTTCACTTTTTTAGAGATGTTTTCTTATTTACATTTCAAATTTTATCCCCTTTCCTCAGTTCCTCTCTGAATACCCTTTTCCCCCATCCCTGCTCACTAACCCTCCCACTTTTCATTCTACTCTTTGGAATATAGACACAACATTAGTATGCACCTTAATTCCAAACAATAAAGGTGACACTAGTTTGTAGAAGTAAGCAACTACATTTAAAATTCATGTTCAATTTAGAGGCAGACAAAGACAAATCAGAGAAAGATTTGAAATATTTGGTATGCCCACCTCTTATAAGAACAGAAAGAAAAGAAGGACTAATTAAGAGACAACAACAGAAAGAGAGAGAGAGGGAGGTGGCTGTTTTACTGGAACAGTTGTAGAGAGACAAGTTGTATGGAGAGAACAAGCTAGACACAGAAGAACACAAAATGAGCCATATTCTTACTACTCAACATCTCTTCTGCTGGCTCTAGGATAACATGTTATTTAATATTCCAATAAAAAGTATATTAGAAAGGTTTCCTAGCCTAGTTCAAACGCAAAAGGGATAGAAAGACACAGGGGAAAAGGTTATATAATAAAATAAACCCAGGAAATTAATTGCTTCTACTATGTATTGATTTCCTGAAAAATTTTATTTTGGAGAACATTATAAGATTATTAGTCTCCTCCTACTTAAACCTGTCAAAAATCTTATGGACTGGATTATGTAAAAATCAGGAAGGAACCTAAGGTGTGATAGTTATCTGTTTTTCTTCATTAAATTCAACAAATTTAGTAACATCACACTGATTGTTCAAATGTTTCCTAAGGAACAGAAGACTGTGCAAAACCTAAGGAAGTCTTTTTATTAAATATAAAAAATTCAATCATATTTTAGCTCAAATAGAGAAAGTCAAATGGAAATTGATGTTGAATAAGCATTATTCAAACTTCTAGACAATTTAAGTATAGGCCAGTCAAGTGTTTACCATGCAACCTGAACCTCAGATTTCTGCATTCATGTTAAATGTGGGCACTGTCCAATATTTCCTTTTCCAGTGATGGAATGGTCAATGAGAAGATTCTTGGATCTTGTGGACTATTAGTGTTGTCATATCCAAGGTAATTGCTCCAAGTTCATTGAGATAGTCTGTCTCAAGAAGAAAAAAAAAATAGTGGAATGGCTGAATTAAAAGGTCAGCAGATAAGAAGTTAAGAACAAGTGTTGGTCTTCCAGAGAACCTGAGTTTAGTTCCAAACACCCTCCTTGGATAGTGCACAATGGCATGTAACTCTATATTTAAGGAATCTTTCTGTACCCTTTAGATACCCACATATATATGACATATATGGAGAAAGAAACTTAAATAAATTAAAATTTAATTTTAAAATTAAATTATTAAATTAAATAAATTATAATAAAATAAATATTTTCTAAAAAGGCAGAGAGTGATGAGGAAGACACCCAGGAGAGACTCATATAATGGACTGCTATTGTAATTATTATTCCTGTCCTTATGAGATTCAGTCACTGATGTAGAAAACATACAGGAACAGATAGCTCTTCTCTGTTTATCTTAAGAAAAAAATTGACCCTTTTCTTGAGTTTTAATTGTCAGATCCTGACTACACAACAATACCAGATAACCACTCATATTGGAGCCTTCAGAAATTATAATAGTCTTAATCTACTCAGGACTTCCTCAGTCTGTTGGGTAATCAGAGAAGTGGAAAAGAGCTGACAATCAGGAAACTGATTGTGGAGGGGGCTCAAATCCTGATGACAGGAACAAATAGCCACTGATATCTAATAAAAGAAAATGGTGCAGTCTAGGCACCTGAATGTTGCTAGCCCAGCTCCTCTCAGTTTACTGTGGTATATTACTCAATTATTACACATTGTTTTCTACAACGAGTAAGATCTTTTTAGGTCTTTGCAGCTATTTTTACTTCAGGAATTAATGGATAAATTGTCTTCTTTGTGCTAGATTTTCAGATTGATAAGTCAAAATTCTATAATGTATCATTCCTGTGTGCTTCTATCAAATATTCAGGAAACAAAAGCCCCAAACTGCTTGAGTCCATATATTAAAAGTCTTAAAATTTGCTGGAAAGATATCTCTATAGTTAAGAGTTAGAACTTGCTGCTTTTCCAATGGACTTAGACTCTGTTTCCAAAACACATTTCAAGTGGCTTATAACAGTCTATAAATTCAGATGCTCCTGTGATATGAAATGCCCTCTTCTGCCCTTTATGGTCACTTATGCACAGATGATTGCATACACACACACACACAAATACCTTTATAAGCATACACATAAAAAACATAGACAGATGGAACAAAAACATAGTTATACACATACACACTCACACACAGGTGAAACACAAAATGCACACACGTGTATGCAAACCCTGACATATGCTCATATGCACAAGCACACAGACACACATAGAGATACACAAATACACACACACAAATATACAAGCATCCAAGTGACCTGGCCTGCAGGTCACGTTATTTGGGGGAACGAGGAGGATCACAACCTGTGAATAAAGAATAGGCGAGAGAGACGACAGGACTCAAGGAGGCATTGCTTGTCAAGAGCCATTTACTTAGTGCAGCTGAGCATATTTAAAGCAAAAATCTTGGAGGGGA
>NW_022196891.1:5805-13075 GCF_008632895.1 Mastomys coucha
GGGCTGGCATGGCCACAAAGGGGGCCAGGAGGCCTGAGAAATGACAGTGGAGTCTGCTCCTGAGTCAAAAATACCTTCAAAATATTTACCATTAAGTTTAAGTTTAAGGTGTGGGCGCTCTTTAATCTTTTGGACCCAATAGATGTCAGAGGATCTGGGACTGGAAGGCCCCTTAGGCAGCCCCAATGAGGGTGTAGAAGTATCAAGAAGGAGAGGCAAGGCCTGAGCTATACGCTGGCCTTGACAGATGGTGAGGGGCCCTCTTGAGGAGGAGGCCAAGATCTTAATTTCTCCGGTATAATCATTATCCATGAGGGATGGGAAGATGGTAATACCTTGAAGGGCTATGGAGGCTTGCCCCAAAACAAGATAATAGGTTTTAGGGGGTGGGGGCCCAAAAGTCCCAGTAGGGATGGCAAGGACACCCTGATCAGGGGTTAGTATTGTATAGGTGGAGGCACAGAGGTCCAGTCCTGTGCTTCCGGGGGAGGCGCGACAAAGGGCTGTGGCGGCAGGGATTGATTTGGGAGTGGCATCTGGTTGGGTTGTGGCTGGCTGTTCCCCCGAGGCTGGCAGGAAATTGATAGGTTGAGGGACCTGGGGCTGGCCCCTCACCCTGTTTCCCGAGTGAGGCGGGAGTGGATTGCCCAAGATATCTGTCTTGGAGTGGCAGGCAGGTGTTGGCCCAGTGTCTACCGCGGCAGCAGGGGGGACAGACACTAGTGGGAGGTCTTTGTGTGTGGACCGCAGAGGTGCAGAGGAAGAAGGAAGGCGAGAAGGGGTAGAAGAAGGAGCAGAGGCTGGGGCAGACGGGTGTGTGGCGGACCAAGTGACAGGCGATTGAGGCAGAGGAGTGGGCTCTAGTCAAGTGGACTGAGGGGCACTGTGAGAGACAGGGATGAGCATTAGAGGAGGAAGAGTAGAGAGCTGAAAGGTAAGAAAAGCATTCCTGGAGTTGAAGAATCAGTTCCTGAATTTGGGAGATGAGGCGAGTCTTCATGTCTAAGAAAGAAAATGGAAGGGCAGAGGCGATGTCAGGAGGCAGGGGAGGGGCAGAGGACAGGGTTAGGGGAGGCCAATATTCAGAATGATAACGGGCTGCTTCCTCCTCAAGGACCACAGCATCGCCAGGGTCGAGCGGTTCAGGAGTTGCGAGGAAGGCAGCGGGGGGCCGAGGGAGAAGAGGTGGGTTTTATGGGCACAGACGGTTGGCAGAAGACTGGAGCACAGAGAGGTTTAGAAAGGCCCTTCTCTGCAGCGGAGAAAGGGTCATCATAGGGAGGAGGATGATGACATGAAGAGGGAGCTGGGGGGACAGGGGAGGGAAGAAGTGGGTTTAGAGGGGCGGCGGGAGCACCGGCAGGCAGGCAGGCAGTGACAGAATCTGACAGTTCTCCTGTGGCATATCAATGAGAGTAAAGGAAATAGAGGCCTGAGATGGAGAGCGAGAGGGCGGACTGGAAGGGGGATAGGACCCAGGCCAGGACTGTGAGAGACAGAGTTCTGCAACTGAGAGGAGCTGACGTTTCCCTGAATCGGAATCAGCGTCCTCAAGAATGTCTCAGATGAGACCCCAAAATTTAAAGATCATTGCCGTGACTGCTTTGTCTCCAAGTTTTATTTTTTCATTAAGTTCACAACCAACCTTCTGCCATTTCTTGGGGTGGATAACTGGACCGTCAATCATAAACCAAGGACATGTCTCATCAATAAAGATAAAAAATCTTACCAAGTCCTTTTTCTTTACCCTTATGCCCCTCTCTCTGAGAGCTTCTTTTAAGTCTTTATAAAGCAGACTTCTTTAGACATGGAATGGCCCATTCTTGAGATGTCTAAGATGGATGACTCACCTAATGACTGGAGCAACCGGGCGAGCAGCGTCAGTCATGAACGTGGATTGATCGCAATCTTAATCTGTCCGGGAGGTGACCCGTGCCTCGAGCCCCACGTCGGGCGCCACTTGACCTGGCCTGCAGGTCACGTTATTCGGGGGAACGAGGAGGATCACAACCTGTGAATAAAGAATAGGCGAGAGAGACGACAGGACTCAAGGAAGCATTGCTTGTCAAGAGCCGTTTACTTAGTGCAGCTGAGCATATTTAAAGCAAAAATCTTGGAGGGGAGGGGGAGAGGAAGGAGGGAGATGGAAGTTTACAAGATCTTCTGGGGTTGAGCTCCGGTGTGACAGGTGGGGAGCCGGTGGATGACAGGTGGGGAGGGGGTGGATTTCTGTGAATGTTCTTTTCCCAGGGCCAAGCCGGATCCTTGTGATTGTCAGGCAGGATGTTAATCTCAGGGTTCACATCCTTGTGATTGTCAGGCAGGATGTTAATCTCCAGGTTCACATCCTTGTGATTGTCAGGCAGGATGTTAATCTCTAGGTTCTCAATTAGCTGGGGCAGGATATTTATCTCAGGGCTCTCATGGTTCCCAGCATCCAAGCACACAATGTATAAGCAGATGCATACACATGTATACACACAGGATATATATATATGATAAACAATTCTTTCCCTTGTTCCTTTATGGATGAAACAAAAATGTTCCACAGCAAATGATAAAAAAGAGTGAAATACAACTCAGTTTACCTATTTTTTTATTTATGAATGTATAATATACATGAGTGTGCATATATAATGTATATATACACACATATATGTGTGTATATATAATGTGTATGCATGTGCATGTAAGTGTATGTGTCCATGTGCAAATGTATATGGATGCCAGAACTTAACATTAGATGTCTTCTAATATCATTATTTACCTTCTAAGAATTTTTTTCCTACAGAGCTCACTGATTGGTTTCACTGGCTAGCCAATGAATGTTGGAGAACAACCTCTTTTCACTGATGCAGGAAGTTGAACTCAGGTTCTATAGCGTACATGAATTTTCCAACCCTATATAAACACCATTCCTTTTCTTTTTTTATTTAAATAAGGTTTATATTTAAGAAGATGTTTTCATGGATTTTCATAAAATATAGACATTCAAGTTATTATTGTCCAGTTTTCCTCATTCTGTATTAATACTAAGCATCTACTGGCTGTACCAAAGCTGTGAACCTCTTCAAACTCAGATGCTCTACAAATATAAATGATTTTATGGTCAACAACACAGAATAAAACACACATTTATTCAGCCTGTCTCTGGCATATGGCACTTGCATCAATGAGACTAAAACTCTTATGGAAGAAAATATTTCAATAGGCAAATATCAATCTGGCTGAAAAAACTTTAATAATTAGTAATATTCTACTGTGCCTAATAACTTCTTGGGGCCCAAAAAATCCTCAGAAGATGGTATTGTTTACACTACTGTTTGTGAGGAATAGTTGTTTGCCCCTCACCACACTCTGAGGTCGAATAAGATTGCTGAAATATTGGCAAATCTTAGACAAACGTCTGATAGTTAAAGTTCAAAGTTGCTCAAGGACAGGTATACTTGAGACAATAAATAAATAAATAAATAAATAAATAAATAAAGGCTATAATATAAATAGAGTTGCAAATTCATTCTAATGTATAAACTCTGCAAATGAGCACAAAAGCTTGGAGTAATGGTATATTGTGATTTTATCTTCAAATTGTTGGCATATACCATTACTCCAATTGTTGAATCCATAGTGATATTTTCTACATTATCTGAACATGGACAATCAGCACATTTCTCTATCTCTTATAGTCTATATTATGTAATTCTGCTAGAACAGGCATAATTGCTAAATTTCTTATTATTAAAATATTTTACTTAGTTAAACTGCTTTGAGGTGCATAGTAGCTGTGATACTATTGAGGAACAATGTCTTTGATTCTTAGCTATTATTTTTCTATTCAAAAAGACCAGGATGCTTCCTTCTGGTGAGTCTCACATACTTTTAGAAAAGAAAGAAACATGAACTGATACTATCTGTCTTAGTGTTTGATTGGCAATATCTGAGCTCCAGCTAACCAGCATCAATTGTCCCAGTAATCTCTTCTATTCTTGACTCTAATCCAGAGCCACATGGTTGAAGCTGCTAAATTTGGCTCCTTGCTGCAGCTGGAACATGTCCCTTGTTCTACTATATCATGACCAGCATCCTGTTTTACAACTAATTCACTGCCTAAGCTTGGCTGTCCTGGAATGTGCTCTGTAGTTTGATCTTGAACTTAGAGTTCTGCATACCTCTGTCTCTTGAGTTCTAAGATTAAAAGCTTGTGTCTAAGCCTTTCTCTACTTGCAACTTTCTCTGTTCCCACCTAGTCTTGAACTCAGAGATCTACTGCCACTTTCTCCTGGGATTAAAGGTGTGTACCACCATGCCTGGGCCAAAGCTTTACATTGCCATGAGTCCTCAAGATTTGGATCAAAAGCCTGTCCCTTTCAGCATCAAGATCTTGATCACAGGTGTACTCTCCATTTCCAGATTGTACTTCCTTCCAGATTAAAAGTCCAAATGAAAGCAATAATCAGGTCGTAATAATGCCTAACATTATACATCTCTAAGAATACAAGTGTAAATGCATGAATTTAGTTGAGTATGATCTTGCCTCAAGGTCTCTCCACCCTTAATTTCATTTAATATTCTTGAACACAGGATTTTACTTGATTTCCCCCTCCTGGTGTCCCTTTTCTCTTTGAACCATAAAATTTATATTTTTCCTTTCTATGCTTGCTACTTTTCAATAAAATGCTCTTCATAAAAGTGGACTGTAGTAACCTCACAACAGAATTTATACCAGGCTGTACTGAGACTTACTTTGTCAAAGCAATTAATCTAAATCTTTGTACTTTATCTTCAGACAGACTCTTCAGACAATGACAGAAAGCAGCCACATTCTTTACCAAAATATCCCCCACAGTTCAAAACACTGTCAGAATCACTATCCTCCCCACTTCTACTAGCATGGCTCATTAAGCCACATTTAAAGCACACTGATGCTTTACAAATTCCCAAAATAAACATTTCTCCAAATAAAAGCCTGGTTAGGCCTATCATAACACTACCCCAGTTCCTGGTACCAACTTCTGTCTCAGTTAGGGTTTCCATTGCTGTGAAGAGACAACATTACCAAGGTAACTGTTGTAAAGAACAACATTTAACTGGGGATGGCTTGCAGATTCAGATGTTCAGTCCATTGTCATCAAGGCAGGAACATGGCATCCTCTAGGCAGGCATGGTTCTGTAGAAACCGAGAGCTCAACATCTTCATCCAAAGTAAGCCAGGAGCTGAGTGTCCTCAGGCAGATAGGAAGTGGGTCTCAAAACTACTACCACCAGTGACATACCTTCTTGAAAAAGTCCACACCTCCACCAACAAAGCCACAACTCCTAGTAGTGCCACTCCCTGAACCAAGCATATTTAAACCATCACACTATCTTATTATATAATGCGGGAGAGACACAAAACACTAAAGGTACACATTTCCTAAGAATGCAAAATATTTTCTGCTAAATGTGAGATGAATTAAAGAAAGTTAAAAAAATGTATAGTTTAAATTGAGGGAGAAAATCAAAATAACTCAGGCCTTAAACAGTTTCACTAATGAGTAAATATTGGCATATTCATAAAATGTAACACAGTATGATGGGTATGATGCAACAAGCAGGGGTTCATGTATCCAAACACTAAATTTCAATACTGACATTATATACATTAAAAAGGAGAAAATGAGAGTTGATATGACTACTAAAGGCTGTCAGGAATCTGTGGTGTAAAATAAATCTCTGTGTTCAGTAATGCTGGTGACAAACAGGTAAGAGAAAGAGAGATCAGTTTCCTCTGATGTGGAAAGAGCCTGTAGACTACAATAATTTGATTGTAATAGAATACTTAATTACTGGTTCCTCATTTTCTTAACATTTGACAGATTTCTGGAAGCTTCCCCTAAACACAAAATAAGTTGATATCTATGGGAAAGCCAGAGAGTCCACAGATATATTTTAGAAGACAAAAACCAGGACCTCTAATGGAGAGCCAAAGAAGCAATCAAATCCAATCTTTTCCATTATAAATATAAAACTTTTAAGAGCCAACACATGACCTTCACACCTGCTTGTCTCTACTCATCCTCTAGTCCCTGTCTTTTAAAAGATGTTTTTAAATATTTCTCTCTTGTGCCACTGAACCACCTCAGCTCTCTTGGAACCCCCAGCAGCAATCACCTTGCAGTATTTGCATAATCAATGTGTCAGTATCAAGCAATGAGGGATATAGATGTGGAAAGTCTGAAAGTCCAGGAGCTGTCATATTCCTAAGTGGCTAAACCAAAAATCCCAATTAGTTAAATACCAATCAATCACCCAACACTGTACAGGAAATTGAAATGCACAATTCAAGCTTTCTTTGACTTGCAAAGTGAAAAAAAAAAAAAAGGCATTAGGTAGCATGCTAGGTCATTGCCAAGTTCTCCATGGAAAAATCCCCCCTTCCTAAGGTTTCTGTCTTCCAACTCCTTTAGGCATAGCTTCAGTAACATTGTTCAAAAAACCTGATTTAAATGCCCTAATTTGGGAGGAAAAGAAGGAAGGGGTAAGTAGTTAGGGATGCTGGAATGTAGGCAAAGGAAGGAGAGAGAGAGGAGGGGGCAGGAAGAAGGAGAGAGAGGGAGGGAGGGAGGGAGAGATCTGGGAGGAAAGAAGGAAGGAAGGGAGGAAAGGAGGGAGGGAGGGAGGGAGGGAGGGAGGGGAGAGGGAGAGGGAAAGGGAGAGGGAGGGAGGGAAGGAGAGAGAGAGAGAGGGAGGGAGGGAGAGAGAGAGAGAGAGGGTTCCCTTTGATTCCCCAGCACAGAGCATCAGCTAAGGAAGCTCTAGCAACCAAGGACCCGCCCAGGACTCTTTTATAAACAAGAGCAGGCGAGCTCCGCTGGGGGCGGAACCCTACAGAAAACTGCTAGGAGGTGCTGTCGACCATCCTGGTGCTGAATCCAGCTCTCGCTCCCAAAGGAGTTGCTTTCAGCTATTGGCTGTGCTGGCTCCAAGACCTGCCCTAGAGTTTGGATCTGAACCTTTTAAGAAAGGGAGACAAGACAGGAAGACAGGCAGGCGAGAAAAGCAAGCACAGAAAAAAAAAATCACAGAAACGGACAGTTTTGGGAACTATAAACCTCGAGATGACAGCTCTCAATTCCAAGGAAGTTCTACTGTACTTTCAGTGGAGCATCTGAGGAGCAGGGTGACATGAAGGAGGAGGGATTCAAGGAGGAGTCAGCCTTGCCGAGGAGAGGAATCAGAGAGAGAGAGAGAGAGAGAGAGAGAGAGAGAGAGAGAGAGAGAGAGAGAGAGA
>NW_022196891.1:13085-19290 GCF_008632895.1 Mastomys coucha
GAGGAGGGATAAGAGAAGAGAGAAAAGCTAAGGAGGCAGGTGCCTGAGAATTTGGGATTCTATTGGAAGAGATCGCTCAGTTCGAGAAAATGAATTCTGTAAGAAGACTGAAGAGCATTTTGATTTTGGTTCTCTCTGGCTTGTGGCACTCAGGATTTACAGCGACAAATTGTGAGTACTCGGAGCTGCGGGAGGGAAGATAAGGTGGGAGAGGATGCTCTTAGGAATAAATATCTGCTGTCTGATTGTATATGCTCTGGGTAAAAGGAAAGAGCTGGGTGAATGGTTCAACCATTCGAAACTTCTTAAAAGTTGGTAGAGCTCTAATGAGCTTGCTCTGCTGGACTGCCTGCCTTTATTTAGAATCATAAAGTTCCCTTAGACTGCTGCTTGTTTCACAGTTCTTAATCTCATGCAAGGATACAGGGGCCAGGAGCAAACCTCTAGGGACAGAGATGCTCTGGAGCCACTGAGCTCAGTGATAGCAGCTGACAGCAGCTCCCACGGATTTGCAATGTGCCTGGAACACCTCTACCCCAACCGCCACCCTAAGCACCTAGATCCCTCACTGACTTAGGCATAAGGTTTCATCTTGGAGCATTTTGTAAGCAATGAGCACCAGTGTAAAGTGTATGACAGTTTGGGCCTAAGAATTATAGCCCAAATGTGGTTACCCCTGGAGATGAATGGCAGTCCTATTTTAGGAGGAAGAGCTTTAGTGTGTATTCCAATCTCAAATTCCTGGTGTTATTGAAGGAATGAATATGCACTGTATTATCCATAATTATACCCCAGCAGGCATAAAACAATTAATTTAATAGGCAGGAATTCTTGACTTCCAGAGATCTGCTACCTGCATTACATACTTAACGAATCCAGTTTGTCAAACTCGAATAATTCACTAAAACTGTGAGAGATTTACTCAGCTACTTCTCTGAGTAGATGAACAGAAGTTTTCTCATCTCGGGGAACTTCTAAATGAGCAAGAATGCAATTAATCTGTTTGTGTTGTTAGCAAAGATGGCTTATGGCAGTTCCTCAAGTTTCTGAGTTTGTTCCCCCATCTTCTATTCCTACGCTGAACCTCAGAAATATTATCCAGATTGGAAAAATTTTATTTTACTTTTGTAATTTGTACTTTCGGGGGTGGGGTGGGGGGAGGTGAAAAGACTTACTACAAAAGATCCGTGTCTGCCTTATTCCTTATTTCTTAAAGAATCACGTCCCATAATGTGCATGCCAGAGGGAGGATGGGTGGATGGATGTTCAAAGTAGAGTCAGAGTTTTTGTGATCCAAAGATTGGAAAGCTTACAATCTGCAAGTGTAATATTTTCTTAAAGCTTGTGTTTTAAGGGAGAACAAAAAGGATACCCTCTCCATTAATTATGTTAATAAATTATTTTAAAGGAATATGGATGCAGGTTATAGTCAGGTAAATTGAATTCCTTCTTCTGCCTTCCCACTCTCTTCTCCCCATTTCATTGAAAGTATTCCTATAGTGCGCACAGAAGCTTTGATACTGAACTTGTTTCCTACCTTCTGCAGCGCTAGAGGTCAGTGTTGTGCAATTGATGAAAAGGTGTGCCTCTGAACTGTTCTGTCCCTAGCACATTGTCCAGAGAGTATGAATACTTTGAAGATCCTAAAGATGGGAGTGAGGAATACTGATGAAATGGGTGGAGTCTCCAGATTGAGTGCATGATTTGAACTTCTTGAAAATTTTTTCTTGGAGCCATATTTTCTGTAAATTAATTTAACTATGATCAATGTATTTTAATAGTGTATATAAAACTAAATGGCATGGGTTTAATATTCCAGCCTATCCTAGCCACACCTGTTATAAAGCCTGCTCTGGATATTTCAAAAGAAAATTTGTGATAATGATCATCAGATTTTCAAATGACAGTTGCATTCCTCACTTCCAAGCAACATAGCAACAGAGTGAGTGCTGTTTGCTAAATGTTCTAGACTTAGTTTCCTTAAGGAATACCAGAGAGTGCTTATTGTACAATGAAAAGTGTGTAAACTCAATAAACAATAGGGTTTCAGCAGTCACTGATTCTGAAATCAATGCATATTAGTGGTCTTCAGAGTCACTAATAAGGCAAAATCCCTCAAGACAATCATGAATATTTCCCAGTTTCTTCACAAAGTGTAAATATTGGATTTGCTATGCATGTACTATCTGCTCCCATTCATATACTTGCTTTGATGAACTACACATTTCCTTTCCAAGAGTTGCCTTTAAATTAAAAGGAAAATCAAGTTAGATTTGTGAGAATAATTTTTAAGTTTATTTTTCCTATGTTTTTTAAGGATTATCCCAGGACATTAATAACAGAAGCTTTGAAGGCAGATTGTGTACCCAGGTTTTTCCATTGTGAAGAGATATAGGTATGGGGCTTGTTGTTGCTGTTATTATTCTGTAATGTGTATCTATTTGCATGAATTTTTTATTTTCTCACACTTTATTTCAAACATGAGCATTTATCCCCACAGGAGAAAACATGAGTGCTTACCCAATTACAAAAGTTTTAAGTTTGTAATTAAGCACAATGAAAACAAAGTCAGGCTAAATGAACTTCAGCCGTAACACAGATATGACAAATCTATCATGAGCATAAAATTAGACACCAGTAATAAAATCCTCTGGAACCTCCCAATCTGGATTTTTGGGGTATTAAATAGCTACAATGTTTCCTTTGGTTATTTCCTAAGAAAACTGGTTAATTTTGAATATAGATATAGGCCACTGTAAAATTAAGAAAGTGTTATATATTCAACTTCTTTGACAAAAGGAGCTATGGTATGACTTGGTAGTTTGATTAAATGAGACCAGAAGTCATCATCTAATAAGTTCTAATTACAGTGATGTCATAGACAAGAGATCAAGTACCTATTTAATTATTGTCCTTCCATCTTGCCTGTAAAATGTAGCCAGCACTTCAGATATATGTTTACTCTGAACTGAACAGTGGCAAAATATTTTACTAAGGTTATTGATCTAACACTAGGCAAGTTACATTTTATCATGACAGAAATATGGTGGCCCAAACAGGAGGACAACATGTGACACACACAAACATATTGTTAATTTTGTAAAAGAAACATTACATGATGTAATTTTTAATCTTAAAAGGGAAATGGCTGTGCAGTGTTTTTTGAGGTAGTGAGGTACTTCCAGCTACCAGAAGTGAGGGAATTCTCTATTGCTCAGTTGAAAGAGTCTAAAAATTTTCTCCACTATCAAACTAGCTCAGTTTGACCTTTAATGACCAACATGAAATTTCTATTTCCTTCACATAAGCCCCATATCTAAAGCAGATTAACATTTTCCAATTATAAAATACAATTTAAGATCTAGAGCAATGATTTCATAGTAAAGGAGCACACTTAGGAAAAGATTGATGTCTACAGGAAAAGCTCTGCTCTTACCTGTATTCTTCTAAGGAATGGTCATTTTCCAAATTGTAGTCTTTCTTTTTCTTTGCCTATCTGTCCACTGACCTCAGTTTTATTTGAGAGAATCACTTTAATTTCCTGTATATATTTATGACAAATGATATATGAGTATATCTAAATTTTTTAGTTGACAATTCAATGTCTTTCATTTTGATAATCCAGACTGTGTTGAAATACAACTTGTGTGTGATAGTTACTTACAACAAATAAGAAGATGGGGCATGGAATTATTTACCCAGTAAGGCAGGAGACAATAGTGTTTTAGAATTTTAAGGAGTACTAATTGGAACTAATTAGAACCATTATCCTAACTGGAAACAATGCTGACATATTTTATTTCCAAAACAAATAAACAAACCAAAAAAAGGTCACTTCCCCCAATATCCTTAGTTTGCTAAATAAGTTCTTCAGTGTAATTATTAAGACAAGGCTTAACTGTAATCTGTTCTTATTGTTAATCTGTTGTTGAATAACTGGTTATTTCAGTGCTGTGTTTGAGATTAATACACTTCAAAACTGGGAGACTATGTCCTACTTGTAAAGATAAACCATATATCCCCTATTGTACACACTTTAAAACTATTCAGCAAGATAGGTTAAGTGATTTAGTTAATATGAATGAATTCCAGACGGGCAGAACTTAACCATGTCTCCCAAATCACTCATCTAAGCAGTAAGAAAAATCTGAATCTTGACCTAGATCTATTTTAAACACAAAAAACCTTTCTAACAAACTAGTGCATGACACTAGTGTGTATAGCATCTACACAAGTTCAGCCTCATAACTTTAGCCTTGGAGAAGGGCATGAGCTAGCAATTTTCCACAAACTCAACTCCTGAGTAATACATGTAAAAGAATTTGTCCAAAACATTCAGATCACACTTGAAGCATTACTGTATCATATTGTATCTGGGCTTGTATTATGGTTGAGTATTTTCATTTCTTTCATACTTTTTTCTTAAAAGCTTGATAAGTGATGAAGAAAGTCTTGAGGAGTGATTTAGAATACACTGCTGAGTAAACTCAAGCACAGGACAATACCACAAAGGGCACTTCTGTAGATATTCTCTCCCATAAGTCTGTCAATGTTAGAACATAGTCATTTTCAGACCTTAGTTCATAATGCTATGAAGCTTCATAATACATGGCATGGTGCAAGCCACAATCTGGCTTTGTATAATAATCTAAATATCATCTCCAGTATCCTTCCTAATAAATTAGGCTACATTTTACAACCAAGTTTTACAATTCAAACTGTCTTATATCTCTTGAATTTACTTGTATGGTTTCCTTATTAATTTGGTCTTTAGTATCATTTTCCCTTAATTTTTTTCCCTCAAAGTCTGCCAACTACATATACACATACACACACAAGTATATACACAAAATTCTAATGTATCTGGGGAGTGAGGGGGGATAATGGAGATTGTAAAGGTCAAGATGTATCATATATGTGTATGAAATTGTCACAGAATAAATAAAATATACTTTCGAATTTTCAAAGTCTAGGTTAGGTGCCCCTATTTATCTCATTTTTGCAGCACTTTCTTAATTGCCTCACCCAAGATGTGATACCTCTTTTCATGACTTATTTGAATTATTTTTTCTGATGCCTAAAATACTGAGCAAGAAGATGAGTGAAGGCTAGACTTGGGTGCTTCAGGTTGATGTATTATCAATAGTATTCATCTTTGAACATAAGTCCAAATGTCTCTTAAACTATCTATTTCCATTTCTGCATATTCTTGAAATATGTTCATTTTATCAGTTTCCTGCAATAGCCAAATTGCCTGACTTTTTCAATGTGGTACCAGAAATGGTGATGACAGAAAGAAGTAAAGGAAATGCCAATAAACTTTGGTACATATCATTTTTAACATAAATATTTCTCTGAAAGGATTCCACAGTTCACAATACTTTAAGGAACTTTGCAGGGCTCATAGTACAGCTCAGTGACTAAAATGCTTGTTGTGTAAAAGTGAGGCCCTGAACTTGAATCCCCAGTACCAAAAAAGATGTGTTATTATACTTCTGTAAACACAGTGTTCCTAAGGCATCTAACTTCCACGCATGCAACAAGATATATGTATGATCTCTCTCATACATGAATGCATACAAAATCACATGCATACCCACAAATAGATCACATCTAATATGCATGCAAACATAAGCATAACACAGACATAGAGACATACATAATAAGCATCATAAACATCATTTATACATAAGTATATAAATATATGTATATATATACATATATATGTAGTAAAAACATAGAAAGAAAGAAAATAGTTTGAAGAAGGCAGTATTTAATAGGCGTTCTTCAGCCATTGTGCCTGAATTCATCTTTCTTTCTTTCTTTCTTTCTTTCTTTCTTTCTTTCTTTCTTTCTTTCTTTCTTTCTTTCTTCTTTTTCTCTCTTTTTTCCTTCCAAATACCATTCATCTTTCCTTGGCCTCCAATAACTATATTTTTGTGAAGTCATATAGCTAGTGCATTATTGATATCTTGCCCTGAATCCACTGCTGTGTAGAGGGTATAGGAGTTTTGAATGTCTGCTGGATAACAGCCCTTTCTTGTTATGTTGTGTGGGCAGTCACCAAATATGATGACTGGTGTGAGGTGGAATCTCAGGGTTGTTTGATTTGCATTTCCCTGATGACTAAGGATGTGGAACATTTCTTTAGGTGCTTCTCAGCCATTAGGTGTTCATCAATTGAGAATTCTTTGTTTAGCTCTGT
>NW_022196891.1:20500-21141 GCF_008632895.1 Mastomys coucha
CAAGTACAATATTGAATAGGTAGGGAGAGAGTGGGCAGCCTTGTCTAGTCCCTGATATTAGTGGGATTATTCAAGTTTCTCTCGATTTAGTTTGATGTTGGCTTCTGGTTTTCTGCATATTGGTTTTACTATGTTCAAATATGAACCTTGAATTCCTGATCTTTCCAAGACTTTTATCATGAAGGGATGTTGGATTTTGTCAAATGCTTTCTCAGCATCTAGTGAGATGATCATATGGTTTTTGTCCTTGAGTCTGTATTTTGAACCATCCCTGCATCCCTGGGATGAAGCCTACTTGATCATGGTGGATGATCGTTTTGATGTGTACTTTGAGTCAGATTGCAAGAATTTTATTGAGTATGATTGCATCGATATTTATAAGGGAAATTGTTCTGAAGTTTTCTTTCTTCGTTAGGTCTTTTTGTGGATTAGGTATAAAAGCAATTGTGGCTTCATAGATCGAATTGGGTAGAGTGCCTTCAGTTTCTATTTTGTTGAATAGTTTGAGGAGTATTGGTATTAGGTCTTCTTTGAAGGTTTGATAAAACTGCACTAAACCCATCTGGTCCTGGCCTTTTTTTGGTTGGGAGACTATTAATAACTGTTTCTATTTCCTTAGCAGATAAGGGACTGTTTAGATC
>NW_022196891.1:21151-24892 GCF_008632895.1 Mastomys coucha
CTTTTAGAGTCTGTATGACATCTGTCCAGGGTATTCTAGCTTTCATAGTCTCTGGTGAGAAATCTGGTGTAATTCTGATAGGCCTGCCTTATGTGTTACTTGACCTTTTTCCCTTACTGCTTTTAGTATTCTTTCTCTGTTTTGTGCATTTGGTGCTTTGACTATTATGTGGCGGGGAGTATTTCTTTTCTGGTCCAGTTGATTTGGGGTTCTATAAGCTTCTTGTATGGTCATGGGCATCTCTTTCTTTAGGTTAGGGAAGGTCTCTTCTATAATTTTGTTGAAGATATTTACTGGTCCTTTAAGTTGGAGGTATTCACTCTCTTCTATACCTATTATCCTTAAATTTGGTCTTCTCATTTTGTCCTGGATTTCTTGGATATTTTGGGTTAGGGTCTTTTTGCTTTTTGCATTTTCTTTGACTGTTCTGTCAATGTTGTCTATGTTATCTTCCGCTCCTGAGATTCTCTCTTCTATCTCTTGTATTCTGTTAGTGATACTTGCATCTATGTTTCCTGATTTCTTTCCTAAGATTTCTATTTCCAGAGTTGTCTCTTTTTGTGCTTTCTTTATTGTTTCTACTTACATTTTTAGGTCCTGGATGGTTTTACTCAATTCCTTTACCTGCTTGTTTGTGTTTTCTTGCAATTCCTTAAGGGATTTTTGAGTTTGCTCTTTAAGTGCTTCTACTTGTTTACTTGTATTCTCCTGTATTTTTTTAAGGGAGTTATTCGTGTCCTTCTTAAGTTCCTCTATCAGCATTGTGATATATGCTTTTAGATCCAATTCTTGCTTTTCCGGTGTTTTGGAATATCCAGGACTTGCTGCAGTGGGAGTACTAGGTTCTGATGAAGCCAAGTAGTCTTGGTTTCTGTTGGTAGGATTCTTGTGTTTGCCTTTCACCATCTCTTGATTTTTGGTAATAGATATTCTTAGTGACTCTGACCGGAGCTTGTCCTGTCCCTGATGCCCTGCAAGACCCCTGAGATTCGTGGGGCCTGTGCCTCCCAGCTGGCTGCTCTTGTCTTAGAAACTCACAGGAGAGAAAATGGCGACTCTCACTGGAGACTCCGGGTCAAGGCGGTCCCTGGAGGCAGACCCTCCACTTGCAAAGAAGGGGCTTCTAAGGTCACTGATCCACCTCTGTCACTTGGAAGCTGAGAGGATCCTGTCTCTGCTGCCCTGCGGCTCCCCTGCGACTCGTGGGGCCTGTGCCTCCCAGCTGGCTGCTCCCCGAATAGATGTATTCTTATGCTCTTTCCACAGGTTATAAAAATTCCTCAATAGAGTAGCTCCATAGAGATGGAACTCTATAATAAAGGTAAAAATGTTTAGCGAAACATCTGGTCAGGTGGTGTGTACACACGGCTTTAATTACATGCCTGCAATCCCAGAGCTTTAGAGAATTAAGTCAAACAGATTTCTAATTTACTAATGACATAGGAAATATAGAATTCAATACAAAATAGTAAAGCTAGAGCTTAATTTCTAAATTCTTTTATTCTTAGTTTATTATACCTCATTTAGTTTTTAAACTGGCCCTAAAAATAAAAATTTGCCTTACACCAGTTGTTAGACTTTGTTTTCTTTGTTATATCTATTTTTTAAAGACTAGGTTTGAGCTGGTACTAATAACATATGCAGTTAAAGGCCATGATTCTACCTTCCAGAGACCTGGTGCACTGTGAAAAGTTCACTGCTTTTATTCCTTTTAACTCCAACCCCTTCTCAGGCCTTCTCACAGAGAGGCTGGGACAGGTCACACCAGGCCTTTTATAGTTAGAAACTAATAGCTATAGTTCTCAAATGGCCAACACGTATCCACATTATTTTTCATTATAAACAAATAAGCTTGCTTCTCCTTAATTTAGAGCCCAACCAGTTATAATCAGTGACTTAGCTCTAGCCCAAAAATGAGTTGGTATCACTCTGACACGTTGCCATCTGCTTCCTGCTTTGAGACAATGTTTCTCTGTGTATCAATGGCTGTCCTGGACCTCACTCTGTGGACCAGGCTGGCCACGAACTCAGAAATCTGCCTGCCTCTACCTGCATTAAGACTAGGTAAGTACCCCACCTGACTCCAGCTAGAACTAAGATACAGGCCATACATCTAGTGGTAACTAAGTCTTATTGAATAGCTATACCTTAATTTATGGACTTGACACCAGACTTGCTAGCTACAGTTCAGAGACAGTGAGACACTTAAAGGACTTTGTGACATATATTTAGTGTTTTTTAATATTAATTGTTTATAATTGGGTCTTACCCTCTAATAAATATACTTAGTGATTTATAGATTAAAAGATATTGCCTTTAATATTTACATTTACATTTACATTTAAATTATTTGTCTCTACTCAGTACATAAAGCTAATGCCTTGATTTTGCTCAATATAAATAAGTATGTTTCTCATTTCAAGTTACTGTTAGCTAGATCACATTATATATACATCTTTAAAAGGTTACTGGTGAGATTTATAGTCTCTACAAAATATAAAAGAAGCTTATATCAATTGTCTATAGTGTTCATTTACATTTCTATAATAAAATTTAATATTTTGTTATACAGCTGCTACATATAAATAA
The DNA here is from genome assembly GCF_008632895.1 of Mastomys coucha. Taxonomy (NCBI): domain Eukaryota; kingdom Metazoa; phylum Chordata; class Mammalia; order Rodentia; family Muridae; genus Mastomys; species Mastomys coucha. Next base: position 23,741 of record NW_022196891.1, read on the forward strand.
TAATTATAATATATTCATTAAAGATATTTTAGAAAGAATGTTCTAAAACATTTTTTGCTCATTCAAAATTAATAGACATCTATTTCTTCTACTTACAGGTAAATTAGTTATTATTAATTGATATTTGGCTTATTAATTAATAAGATTTTTGGTCGAACTCCTCTGACTGGCAAGGTCATGAGATCGACCCCGGTACCGGTATCCCCAATAAACCTCATGTGATTGCAGAAAGTTCGGTCTCTCGTGAGTCATTGGGTGGTCACGTTGTCCCGAGACTTGAGTAGGGATCTCCCCAGTTCTGGGGGTCTTTCATTTGGGGGCTCATCTGCGGGATTTATGACCACCCTTGACTCTCTGAAGACCCATTGGAGGTGAGTTCCTACATGTGATCCGTCTGTCTCTCTGTGTGTTTTTCATTTGTCTAGGAACTGCTTGCTTGTTTTACAACCTGTAGATTTGTAGTTAGCCACTTCCCGAGATGGCAGGGTTTATAAATGGCAGGGTCTGGGGTTCGAGTCCCCAGAGAATTTATTTTCAGTCAGTGACTCCCTGCCCTCCGTGAGGGGGAAAGGGGGCTGATCGGCAGACGTGCTAGGATCACTGACTAGTACCCTGGGAGATGTCCCAGTGGATTGGGGATCCTCGGGGTCGCCCAGGAGGAACCCCACGGGAAGCGAGGGGAGAAACACTCGAGGGGAGTGTGGGTCTATTCTCCAGGACATCAAACCTGTTCAATTGGCTCCGCTTGGGCTGCTCTTTTTGTTTTACTCTTTGTCTGATTTTCTGTGTTGTGTTTTGTGATTTTTGTCGCCCTTGTGACTGCGATGGGACAGACGGTAACTTTGACATTGGCTCTGGACAGAGGTTAGGGACATGTCAGTTCAGGTGAAATAAGGACCTTGGTAAATTTCCAGCTGTCTGTTTTTCTGAAGTAAGTTTGGCACTTGCGATTGAGATGAGTCTTTTTGTGTGTATTTTGTGACCAGTCCATCTCAGTAGCCGTGGCAGGCAGTGGCCGAGCGACTCTGTAATTTGGCTTTGATTACCTGTGTACCTGATGTTACTGGGCCCAGTTGTCTTTCTCGGTGTCATGGACATGAAAAGGTGGATGTCTGTGTGGTGACTGATTTTGTGTGTGTGTTTGGACCTTGG
>NW_022196891.1:26306-27373 GCF_008632895.1 Mastomys coucha
GCACAAGCCGCTCTTAAAGGGGACAACAGCTTTTTGCATGTAATATTGGTAATAGAGAATTAACTTAACATTGGTAACTCAGGGTTGGAATCATGTTAAGCGACAACACCTGGCATGAACTGACCCAAGAATATTTTATGTAATTCTTACTCCTTATAAATTTAGTAAGGCAAAGGGTGAGGCCCGGACCAGAGATAAGATTTAAAACGATGTCTTTTTGATGTATTCAAAATTGCACTGTCATGCATTCATATGTAAGAATTGGCAGCTAAGCTTTGTAATGTGATAGTAATGCTTTGATATTGATTTTAAAGAAAATGGAATGTTTAAAACTGGGGTTTGTTTAAATTATGGTTATACCTTAACATTACAAGAATTAAAAAAGGTGTGGAGTCTAGTAGAGAGAAGCAATGAGCAGTCTGGAGACAAATAAAGAGTTAGTTTGCCTTGGAAATAAAAAGTAAATAGAAGAATAATCCAAATTCTATCGAAGCCTGGTAGTAGTGCTAAACTGCACCTTCGCCCCTAGAGTAAACAAGCTTAAAAAAGAAACCTGAAACAGCTGTGGCTGTTGGGAGAAGGATGTTTTGAACCTATGATTGTCTGTCTCACTGAGCTAGTGGGAGATGCTTTCCCTGCTGGTTCCTGGTCAAATGCACCCGTCCAATGGTGCACTCATAGCATTTAGCAAAATAAGGAATTTTATCTTGTCATTTATATCAGAAATGGTGACAGGTTTTTTTCTTATTTGGAGATTTTGAGGCACTGGGAACCCAAATACCATCCAGGTAGATTTCTTTGTATTGATTATTAAGACTTTTGTTTTTGTGTTTTTGTGAAAAGATGCTTGAAGTATTTACTGAATTTGTTTTGAGATTCATATGTTGCACAAATGTATACCCTTGGTAAATCCCTTCATCAGATGCACTAAACTTGCCTGCTTGAACTCCTGGTGTCCTGAACTTCAGCCTGATCCAGTTAAGACACAGAAGACTAATTCTGTTTTTCCTTCCTCACCCCTCTTTGATATCTATTCCACCGTTCAGCTTGAAGAAGTTATGATGAGT
>NW_022196891.1:27383-29492 GCF_008632895.1 Mastomys coucha
TTCTTAATAAACAGGTTGTCCTGAGTTTTACAATGTATCACCTCTTTGGCTTTTTTATAGAAACTTTCATATATAAGACACATACCTTAATTTATGTGTGTATAAGTACACTGTAGCTGTGCAGATGGTCATTAGCTATCATGTGTGTGTGTCTGCTATATATTAAACTCAGAGCCTTCTACTGATCCTGCTTGCTCCAGAGTAATTAACTGTGACTGTCTTCAGACACACCAGAGGAGGGCGTCTCATATCATTATGAGTGGTTGTGAGCCACCATGTGGTTGCTGAGATCTGAGCTCAGGACCTTCGAGGGAGCAGTCGCTCTTCTGGTCTGCTGGGCCATCTTACCCAATGCTAAGTCCCATGTTCTATTTTCATAATTTTCTCCCCATTTCTACGCATATTATCAAGATTTAGCCTTATCTTTTATATTGATATATAGATACATATACATATCTAAGTTCTTTATTACTTATTTTATCTGGTCAATTTTAAAATATAATTTTGATCTCAAAATTAATATACACATGTGACTATTTAAATATACACATGTGAATATTTCTTCTCAGGCTTTCAAATTATTATTGCTTAAACATAAATGATATATTAATTGGTTTTTGGCTATATTCTTTTTTCTATATTTAATGTTCCTTTTGGAACTGACAGGTTGTCAATTTTATATTTGAATTTTAAAAGAGGGGAAATATGCACTCCACCCTGAGAGCATCTTTCCTCTGGTTTTTCACTTATATTAAAGACATGTTTTGCTTTTTTGATTATGTTAAATAATATCTCATTTTTTGCCTCTTTTAAGGCATGCTTTGCTTTTGCTCATGTTTAAAGGCATGTTGCCTTTTGCTTGTCTTGAAAAATCCATTATGAAATGGCATGTCCCTCCACTTACTAACACCTTATTTTCTTAACCCCACCTTGACCTGGAGAAGGGGCTCCTTTGGTGTTGATACACAATGGCGGCCTTATGCATATTTTTGCCAAGTGGATACAGGCACAAGATCTTTTATAGACATATTTTTTGTCCCAAGAATATTGGCTGAATGTTTTTACTGGCCAGCAAAGTTTGCTTTGGCTGAGATTGGACTATACTTTTTTCTAAGAGTCAACACTGATTTCCCTCTATACCTTGAGGCCAAACCTTGGACCTAAGCGTTGCTAATTTGCAACTATTGTGCCTGAGACATCTTCTAGTTATTGTTATGTTTTATCTTTTAAGTTTTTATATTAAGCAGACTCATTCCCGGAGTCTAAAGACAATCAAAATTCGCTCAGTCCCGGAGCTCTCCTTATCCAAGCTCAATCTCAGAGTTTCTAACATGAAAAGTTACTTATTGACAATTGAACTAAAGGCCTATTGAAGGCAATTCTATTAAAGGGCTCCTAGCTGGGGAGCTACTACTTCGGAACTCAACTAAGGTGTCTACGCCCAGCTGCCCATCAGCACACCAGCGCTGCTTCACGTGGACTTCTAGAAAGATGGACTCCAGAGAGACTGTAGCAGTTCCCGGACTCTGCAAGTGTTAAAAGCGTATCTTGGCATTTTGTATGAATGGATGGTGCAGAGAGGCGTCTGTCTCTCTGGTGGTGAAGTCTACCCAGACAGAGATACATGCTGAGTGGCTGTGCCTTTGCTGAAGACACATTAAAAGCCTGGTTTGCTGTGTCATATAGTCTGAGACGATGGAACCAGAGAGATATACAGAGCCCTCCAGCTAAAGCACCGTGATGTTTCCCATACAGAATCTGTGCAAAGCTCCATGACCTTTATCCTGCTTTTTGTTTATAACTAAAAGAACTTTCTGTTTTCTAATATAAAGGGAGGAATTGTAACCCTCCTGGTTTGAGGCCTGCCTCTCATAACCACACCTCTCTGCCCACCTCCTGCTATTTGCCCCGCCTCCAACCTGATTCTAGTTACACCGGAAGTCCCACCTCTGCAGAGACAAAAGGAAATCACTGATTGGGTCTTTATTACTGATGTACTTGGGGGAGGAATTTACCTCACCTTTTCTAACTGTTGACTGGTAACAAACTAGGCATTAAAATTCAAGATGGCTGAGCAAAAAATAAAAATAAATAAAAAAATAAAATAAA
>NW_022196891.1:30252-33703 GCF_008632895.1 Mastomys coucha
TAAAGAAAATAGCTGATAAAAAAAAAAAAGAAGATAAAAGAATATTTAGTTCCTCAGAAAATTGGACATAGTACTACCAGAGGATCCAGCAATACCACTTTTGGGTATATACCTAGAAGATGCTCCAACATGTAATAAGGACACATGCTCCACTATGTGCACAGCAGCCTTAATTATAATAACCAGAAGCTGGAAAGAACCTAGATGTACCACAACAGAGGAATGGATACAGAAATTGTGGAATTTTTACACAATGGAGTACTACTCAGCTGTTAATAACAATGAATTTATGAAATTATTAGGAAATGGATGGATCTGGAGGATATCATCTTGAGTGTGGTAACCCAATCACAGAAGAATATACATGGTATGCACTCTCTGATAAGTGGATATTAGTCCACAAGCTCAGAATACCCAAGATACAATTCACAAACCATAGGAAACTCCAGAAGAAGGATAACTAAAGTGTGGATACAAAGTGTGGAGCAGAGACTGAAGGAAGGACAATCCAGTGACTGCCATACCTGGGGATCCTTCCCATATACAATCACCAAACACAGACACTTGTGGATGCCAACAAGTACAGGCTAACAGGATGCTGATATAGCTGTCTACTGAAAGTCTCTGCCAATGCCTGACTAATACAGAAGTAGATGCTCACAGCCATCCATTTAACTGAACATAGGGTCCCAAAGAAGCAAGAGAAAGAACCCAAGGACCTGAAGGTGTTTGCAGCTGATGTGTTGGAATGGCATATCACTTCAGGACATACCACACTAGGCCCAAACAGTTCCATGTGTAAGAGGTTTAATTGAGAGGGAGAAGGGTAGTGGTGTGGAAAGAGTGGAGGGGGAGAGAGAGAAAGATGGAGGAATGTTCCCCATATATATATGGGTTGTGACATAGCAGCCACTGGTAAAGGTGGGAGGTGAGCCCAACAGATTCTGGGAATATGGTGGCTGTTGCCCTGGCAACAGGTCTGTGGACCCGCTCATGCATTGCCACAGGCTTTGGATGTCCTGATGCTAACATACCTCCCTTTTTGATATTATAAAGAGAAGGAAAGAAAAAGGGAAGGGGAAGCCGATGATGAAAAGGGAACGAGGGCATCATTTCTCTTAAGCTACTTCCTGCTGTCTAGGGGAGTTGTCAATGGAGGGGGAAGTAGCTGTCTTTCACTATCGGGATCCACTTGGTAAATGTTCGCATCAGGTTCCTCTGTGGACAGTGGCTCATTTGTGGGTAGCGACTGGTAATCATGTAACAGGAGCTGATTGATAGTTTGTTTAGAAATTTTTTGTATTTGTCATTGAAGAAATGTAGAAACAAGATTAATGAGGCAGGGAGCAAATAATAACACCAGGAAGAAGACTAGGAAAGGAGTCACAAACGGGAATATCCACTTCCATATGGGGTTTTTGAAAATCTCAGAACTGGAGGTCTCATGGTCTCTGAAATTTTTTATGTCTGACTCCTGGATTTTATTTCTTACTATCCCAGATTGGTTGATATAGAAGCAGCATTCTTCTTGGAGGAACAGGCAAAGACCACCTGCTTTAGCTGTCAGTATATCTAGTCCCTGACTGTTCTGATGCACCATGGCTGCCAAAGAATCAATCTGTTTTTGGATAGTAAGCACAGTTTCAGACATTTTTTGAAAATCGCTTTGAACCTGAGAAGTGAATGTATTATATTGGATCATGGAAGTTGTTATCCCTGCAACTCCAGTACCAACACCTATGGCTATTCCTGTAGCAACCAAGAGTGGCACAACTTGGACTGCCGTCTTATGTTGGGAAGCTATCATATCTACAACTGGGATTGGCAGGGGCTCGTTTCCCTGGATTACTCCCAGGTCAGGGAAAAAAGTGCTAATGTGCAAACTCTTGACCAGCAAGCAGGTAGGTGATGATATGCCTGAGTGCCACAAAGAATTGACGTGTTTTGGATTATAGGGCATTGTGGCAAAGATGATATATCAAGGGTTATGATTCTATTGCAGTCTAGGGAGCTCGGCATTCCCATTGAATGAGTCCCAGAGACCTTAAAACAGGTTGCCACACCAAAGAGAGGGACAGACGTAAGGTATGGAGTCATGTTGACAATGGAGCCAGGGCAGCTGACAAAGGGTAAGGTAACATTACTTGGCAGTATCACCGGAGATGCTGTAAGTGATAATTGTGAGTTAGTTCCAGGGGCTACACATAACCAGCACTCTTTAAAGCATCCAGATCTTGTGACATAAAGGAGTTGGTATGCCGAGGTCAAGGTCTGAAGTAAAAGGTGAAATGACAAGTTAGTACCATTTATGAGGGGTGATGTCAAAGAGATAAGGACCTCAGAGGAGTGTTTGATTATCTCCCCTACTTTTTGATGTCCGGGGTTGGGCAATTGAGACATATTTTCTCTGAATATGGATGGTACTTACTGGGGCCCTGGGCTGATTTTTACAATAGAGCTTACCAACAACTCCTGTCTCCCACGTGGAATCCCACGGGTCTTGTATGTAGAAAAAGAGTGTCTTGTGATATTGGTAGAAGAAATGATTGATCCGTGATCCTAGCCTATGTATTTGACAAGACCAATATGGGCAGCCCCCATATTCATCTGGGCATTTTCTACAATAATCTTCTGTCTAGTCAAAGAGAAAGCAAGTATAGAGATCATAATATTTAGATGGAATTACAGATACCGGGATGATAGCAATTTGGATTGGTTCCTGGCATCCGGCTATGGAGCAGTTTCCTGACCCTATTTGGAAAGACTGTTATTTGTATGGTTTTCTTGAACCTCGAATCTCCAGATATAAGGGCTACCCTGGATAGAAATGAACAGCAGGGGGAGGATGAGAAACCCATGTCTAATCCAGTGAAGTTGAGCTTGGATGCTGGAGTGGAGTCTCATTTTCTGGGATTGGGGACAAGGTAGGTGCCCTCGTTGTCCTCTGTAGCTTAATAGAGCATGGTCCTGTTAAGATTGATGTGTATGAAAAAGAATCATTTTTAGGTAGAGGAATGAAAGGTTTGATGTGAGACAGATGGACCCAATGAGAGAGCCCCTCGAGTTTAGCAGCTGTAGGGGTTACAAGAATTACTTTAAAAGGGCCCTGCCACTTGAGAGAGAGAGGTGAGGGCCAATGACCTAGAGGGGATAGAAGGACTTGGTCTCCAATGTTGATAGGTAGTGGATAGGAGACAGTGCATGGCCGAGGTAGATGGCGGTCAGCAAAGTTCTATAGAGGAGAATGGAGGTGGCAAAGTAATGGGGTAAGTCAATTGTCTGGGAGGGGAGAGCATTTAGGTGAAAGACCAGGAATTAAGACTGGACGCCCATACATAAGTTCAAAGGGAGAGATGAGAAGAGGTCACTTTGGGAGAGCTCGGAACCTGAAAAGAGCCAGAGGTAGGAGTTTTACCCAATCAAGGTGAAGTTCCTGTGACAGCTTAACAAG
>NW_022196891.1:34240-46371 GCF_008632895.1 Mastomys coucha
ACTAGTTAGTTCATGTTGTTGTTCATCCTAAGGGGCTACAAACCCCTAAGCTCCATTGGTCTTTTCACAAGAGTGGTTTTTAAAGAGTGATTAGTTCTTTCTACCTTACCAGAAGAATGAGGGTGGTAAGGAATGTGAAAATTCCAGGGTATATCTAGGGCCTTAGATAGGATTTGAGAGACTTGGGAGGTAAATTCAGGACCATTGTCTGATTGGAGAGAGGCTGGGACACCAAACCGGGGGATGATCTCTTGGAGGAGGAGATCAGAGACTGTCTGAGCCCTTTTGTTAGTTGTGGGAAATGCCTCTACCCACCCTGAGAAGGTGTCCACCAAGACCAGGAGGTACTTGGTATGCCTAACAGTGGGCATGTGGGTAAAGTCAAGTTGCCAGTCAGTTCCAGGAAGGGAACCTCTAGCCTGATGGGATACTTTGAGTTGGAGTCAGACTTCTGACAGATTTTGCAAGAAGCAGTAATAGATTTTAAGAGGCTTAAGTCCTCATGAGTAGGCTGTAAAGAGAGAAAGTATTGAGTTTGGGTTATGTACCTGGTAGAGTCTAGTAATTGGATGACAACAGGATAATGGTGTTTAGCAGCAGAGGGGTTCTGGACATCCCAGACTCGGGAATCTATCTGAAAAGCTGGTAAAGGAAATAACATGATAGTGTTAGTAGGTTGCCTGGCTAGGAGAAGGAGCAGAGGAACCACTGGTGAGCCTGGGTTTAGGTGAATGTGGGGAGCAAAGGAAATAGAGGCTCCTAGTCTATCTAGAAGATTCCTTTCCAATAAGGGGACAGGATATGTTGGCACTACCAAAAAGGAATGGGTGAAAGGTACACCCCTAGAAGTGCAACTGAGTGGTGGGATCTGGAGAGGGAAGTATGGTTGTCCTCCTACCCTGACAATAGGAGAACCAGAAGGAGAAGTGGGTCCCTGAAACTCTGTCAGGACTGAGTAAGTGGCTCCAGTGTCCAAGAGGAAGGAGATGGACCACCCATATACCACGATATTTACCCAGGGCTCCCTGTTAGTGATGGCAGTGGTCGGGTCTGGGGAGCTCGGGCCTCCTCAGTCAGCCATAGCCAAGCCTAGGAGATCAGTTGGAGGGTTATTTGGGAGTGATGTCCCTTTGTTTTGTGTAACATGAGGACAATCAACAGCCCAATGTCCCCCTTGATGGCACCTAGGGCATGGCCTTCTTGGCTTGGAAGTTAGGGCAGGATTTTGCCCAATGACCTTTTTTTTTTTTTTTTTTACCACATTTGTAGCAGGTATCTGATGGTCTCTGAGTCCAGGGTAGTGGCTGGGGCTGGTCGGACAGCCTTTGCCAGTATATAGTATTTTTGTTTGCGGATTCTACCATCTCTCCCATGGTACACTTTGAAGGCCAGCGCTAAGACTTCTGCCTGTGGAGTTAGGGTTCCCCTCTCCAGTTTTTTAAGTTTAGCTCTTATGTCGGGGTAGCTCTGGGAAAAGAAGTAGGTCATCAGAAGTTGCTTACCTTTTGGGTTTTCAGGGTCCAGATTGGTATGCTGTAATAAAGCCTTCGTAAGGCGTTCTAAAATTTGAGATGGATTCTCCTGCTTGTCCTGGACAACCTCTTGGAGTTTTTCAAAATTTACTGGCTTTAGGGCTGCTTTTCTAAAACTGGCCTGAAGGCATATAATGAACCTATCCCTGGCTAAAATACCACCTGCAGAATTGTAATTCCACTGGGGATCTTGTTCTGGCACTGTCTCAGAGCCAATTGAGTATGTGTTGTCTATTTGGTGAATCCCATCTGCATACACTTTTGCTGCTTCTCAGACTCATCTGCATTCCTCAGGAAGTAAGTTGTTATTTAGGATCATATGAACATCATGGAAAGTCAAGATGTAAGACTGAGTGATATACTGGAACTCTTTAATAAACTTGGAAGAGTTAGAAGTATAGGACCCCAGCCTCTTTTGTATTTGTAAAAGTTCACTAAGTGAGAACGGAACATGTACTCTGACAAGACCATCTACTTTAGCAACTTCCCTTAGAGGTAGAACTGTTGCTGGGTTAGGTGTCTCTGGGGAGGAAGGACTTGAAGGTTTGGCTGTAGCCTTGGAGCAAGTGACAGGAGGAGTGAAGGTAGCTGCCAATGTGGGGATTTGGAGCAGCCCACAGCTGGCATGGAAGGAGAGGGGTCTGGAGAGGTAGAGATAGCAGGCTCTGGGGCATCCTAGTGAGGAGGAGAAACTGAGGCAGCAGTTTGGGTTTTTGGCAGCGTGGAGACAGGTCTGTGGCGAAAAGGGGGTGGTTTATTAGTGGGATCTTGAATTGTAGCATCATCTAGAGGAGGTTGAGGTTGTGTAGATTTCATGGCTAAGAGAAGTTGGGTTGGGGAACAAGAAGAGCACAAGGAGGGACTGGAACAGAGATAGATGAATGCTTGGACATAGGGAACCTTCTTCCATTTACCAGTTCACTGGCAGTATGATAAGATCCCTTAAAATAATTGGATCTAGGGTGCCATTAAGTGGCCACTTTGAACTCCCACCTAGTTGTTATTTAATCCAGATCTTATTGCAGAGATATATTAATTTCGATGCCTTCAAGTCAGGTGTTAGCTTTAAAGATTTGAGATTTTCCAGAAGACATCCCAGTGGGGTGCCTGGAGGTACAGTTGAAGACATTCTGATACCCATTGGTTGGTGGTTGGATTATTTGTGCCAGCATCTTGAGAACAATCCAAGCACCAAAGAGTTAACAGCCAAGGCTAGTGGTTCAAGTCATCAGGAGAAACCCCTAGTGGCTATCCAGCAGACCCCGGAGGCCTGTAGTGGGAAGGCAACCCACCCTGGATCCAAGGTTTTATGGCTGCAAGAGCCCAGAAAAAAAAATTAAGAGAGTTGCTTCCGAGGGAGGGGCAACCAATGGCAGAAGTCCTAAGACGTATGTCAACTGGGAGGCTTGATTGTAACCTCATGGTTCTCAGAGAAGGCTGGCCAGGCCTTATCTGGAAAGCTGGAGGTCCTCCCCTTGATTGATCCTACCAATTACTATGCAGGTGTCTGTGTGAGAATTATAGTGGACTGGTAAATGGAAAACATGGAACTGAATAGGTAGGTGTAGACCTAAGTGGGGCGCAGCTCAAGTGGTAGAAGTTTGTATGTCCTGTGTGCCTGGTGTCTTCAGTGAGCAGCGGCTTCTGTGGTGAAAGCCTGCGATTGTTGCAGCCATCAGCTGATGGGGGCCACAAACTCACATACTGACAGCAGCTGCGGTTGCCAGTGTTGGGACCACTCTGCCTGCCCCACTACCCGCGGAGCGGGTGCTGGCTGACTCGCACCGCCAAATCTCGGAGTTCGGCACCAAATGATGTGTTGGAATGGTGGATCACGTCAGAACATACCACACTAGGCCCAAACAATTCCACGTATAAGAGGTTTAATTGAGAGGGAAAGAGGGAGTAGTGGCACGGAAAGAGTGGAGGGGGGAGAGAGAGAAAGATGGAGGAATGTTCCCCATATATATATGGGTTGTGACATAGCAGCCACAGGTAAAGGTGAGAGGTGAGTCCAACGGATTCTGGGAATATGGTGGCTGTTGCTCTGGCAACAGGTCTATGGACATGCCCATGCACTGCTACAGGCTTTGGATGTCCTGATGCTAACAGCAGGAACAACAATATGAACTAGCCAGTACCCTCAGAACTTCTAAGGACTAAACTACCAACTAAAGAATAAACATGGTGGGACTCAGAGCTCCAGCTGCATAAGAAGCAGAGGATGGCCTAATCAGTCATCAATGGGAGGAGAAGCCCGTGTTCCTGTGAAGGTTCTATGCCCCAGTGTAGGGGAATGCCAGAGCCAGGAAGCAGGAGAGGTTAGATTGGTGAGCAGGGGAAGGAGGTAGGAAATAGTTTTGTTTTGTTTTTTTCCAAAGGGGAAATCAGGAAAGGGTAGAACATTGGAAATGAAAATAAAGAAAATATCTAATAAAAAAAGGATGGAGTGACCATCCCAATTAAAATAAAAAGAAAAAAAGAAAATTTTAGATAAAGAAAAAAAAGAATGTTTGAGGGAGTAAACACATCATTGTCTTCTTTTTTTTTATTAGATATTTTTTATTTACATGTCATATGATATCTCCTTTCCCAGTTTCCCCTCCCAAAGCAAGAAATAAAATAATATAAAAATAAAAATAATAAAAACAAAGACAAAATCAAAAACAAAAAAACCCTGTTCCCTCCCCCTCCCCATGCTCACCTACTCACCCTCTCCCACTTCCTGGCCCTGGCATTCCCCTATACTGGGGCATAGTACCTTCATAGGGCCAAGGGCCTCTCCTCCCATTGATGACTGACTAGGCCATCTTCTGCTACATATGCTGCTGGAGCCAGTACCACCATGTGTACTCTTTGGTTGATGGTTTAAATCCTGGGAGTTCTGAGGTTACTAGTTAGATCATATTGTTGTTTGTCCTAAGGGGCTCCAAACCCTTCAGCTCCTTGGGTCCTTTCTCTACCTCCTTCATTTGAGACCCTGTACTCAGTCCAATGGATGGCTGTGAGTCTCCACTTCTGTATTAGTTGGGCACTGGCAGAGCCTCTCAGGAGACAGCTATATCAGGCTCCTGTCAGTCAACACTTGCCCCAGCATCCACAATAGGGTCTGGATTTGATGATTGAAAATGGGAAAGATTCCCAGGTGGAACAGTCTCTAGATTGTCCTTCCTTCAGTCTCTGCTCCATAGTTTGTCTCTGCAACTCTTTCCATGGGTATTTTGTTTCCCCCTTTAAGAAGGAACATAGTATCCACACTTTGGTCTTCCTTCTTCTTGACTTTCTTGTGGTTTGTGGATTGTACTTTGTGTATTCCAAACATTGTCATAGAATCAATCTAGGCAACTTAGTGAAGGGCAACAGAGAAAATGATCATGTGGTGAGTGGATCCATCCACAGTTCCACTCGGGCCTGTGGGTCTCTTCAGGCCGGAGGTCAGACAGGACCTGCAAAATGAAGTGGTCGAGAACAAAGAGGAGGACACCAAGTAGAGTTCTATCAAGGTATTCCTTTACTTGGGGGTGTTTTGAGCTTATACAGGCAGGTAAGAACTGAAACTTCAGAAATAAAATATTTGCATAACATAAACATTGAGAAGTCAGGAAAGAATTAGGAGCAAAGTCACCAACGGCTGGGATGTCTGTGGATGTCCTCAGGCAGTAGGTGTTGTTGAAGGCTTAGTTGTATTGCAGCATGAACTTCTCAGGCAGCTTCTTTCAGAGATAAGCTGATAGTCTGCAGAAGGTCTTTTGGCTTAATTTCCCAGGTGACCGCCTTGGGTGGAAGCCGCCAAAGTCCAGAGACTGAACTGGGCATGGGAGGCAACAATGTGGAAATATTGAAAGAACATGGATTCAACCTTGTTGCTGAGCTACTGGACTGAAGATTCTGGGAGATGCTCTTCTTTTTATATTGCACAGATGAGGAAGTTTTTTTCTCTTGATGTTAACTGATTTGGCTTTTTTTGCTTTTTATGATTTTATGTATCCTTAAGAGACCATCATCCATATCACTGAGTATAAAAGGTATATATAATGTATAATATTTATTAACTTGTTTGTGACCGTCATGTTCATATATTTAACAACTATTAATTCTTTTTAAGATAATCATTTTTATGTTAAAATAATATTTTACATGTATTAGTAATGTATTTTACTATTAGTAAAACTAAACACATATACATCCGTCATTGTACAGGAAAATACAAACAGTACCTTTTAGCTATGGCATGCTAGGTACGTATATAACAGACTGCCTGTTTAGGGTTGGGGGAAGCAGCCTCAGCAGTTTTTGGTTCTTCTTTCTTGGTTCTCTCTTTAGGTAAACCAAGGGAGAAGAACATCAGTTGGGAAGGGGTGCAGGCTATGCTTGGTCTTGAGAGATATTTAGGGTTGCCTTTTCCTTACAAAACATCTATGGTTCTCACATCTAAGTTACTTTGTAAGGGTAGCTGACCTGCCTGAATTTCTCTAAGGGCAAAAAACTGCATTCTCTGGCCTTTAGCACCTGAAAGTAAAACAGCTGGGGACTAAGTAAAAGGATTTATTGATGGTGCTCCTTTTTCTAGTGAATTAGCCAGGAGCCTCTTTGGCTAAGCTGGTTAACTCTCTGTAAACAAGAGAGGAAGAAACAGAAAATGATTAAGATGCTTTTAGGTATTAGTATCACAGGTATTCAATCACATTAACTATTCCTTGCTCATAAATGAAGCCTTGCTTTTATTCTGTCCAATGGAGTCATGCTGATTGCTAGAGAGAATAGGAGTTGCTTGGAGCTTCTTTGAAAGATATAGGGAAGTAAACCTTGTGAATTATTTTTTATTTTGAATCTGAAAGCTCCATTCTGTTCCACATACTTGTCTAAAACAACAACTTCCTGCTGACTCTTTGCTCATGGAGGATACTGCCAGTCTGTGCTTATTTTTCAGTATGGACTCTCTGTTTAATGGCACCTTACCCTAGAAACTAGAGGTGACTTTGTTCTCAGACTCTTCATCCATCTCAGCTCAGAATGGGCTAGAGAATCTCATTAGACAGTATTAAATTGATCCAATGACAGGAGTTTCTTTTTTCTCCCAATAAAGTCATGCTTGTTAAGTATATATAGTATTTTAAGTCTCTGCACCCTTCACATTCATGCACATGTTTGTGTATGCACACACCCACAAATGTACACACACACACACAAAAACAGCCACTCAAAACATTTTTGTTTCAGATAAGAATGTAATTTTAATCTCAATTACTCTATCTTGACCAAAATGTAGTATAGTCTACATATTTGAAAACCACAAAAATCCTGAAGTAGTGTTATCAGCTTTGTTGTATATATATCCGAAAACATAAACGGAAGAGATATCGAAGTAAATGTGTTCATAGTCAGAAAGCTTAAAGAGATCATTACAAAATTTTCCATATAATTTCTTTGTAGTTTTGGAGAATGTTGAAGAAAAGCTTATGCACACATGTGTATTTGAATGTGCTTGTTTGCATTCATACATGTGTGTGTATGTGTGTGTGTGCTTGTGTTATGAAAGTTTATATGTGGAAGAGAGGCCATGCATTCAGTTGTGTTGCTGTGTGCAGAGGAAGAAAGATTAATGTAATGTGATTTCCATTATCTCTATGTTGTTTCTTGAGATTATCTCATATTTTATTTGAATCTGATCATTTTGGCTGGACTGACTGACAAATGAGTCCAAGGGATCCCTGATTCTAAAGTCCCACCTATCACTCTAGCACTGTAAGTACAATGAATATAAACAACACTGGCTTTGACATGAGTGATGCAGATCCATGTTTAAGTATTCATGTTTGTGCAGCAAGACTTTATTCATTGATCCATCTATTCTATCTGAACCCTTAAAGAGATGTAGACAGAAAATCAGGGATTCTGTGGCAATCCAAGGGCACAGATGCTTTTCATGACTTCACCTCATATACATGGCTCATCAGTGTCTACTGTGTCAATGTTTAAGGATGCTCTGTACGCACAGTGGACTGAATAAACGTTTGTCATTCACATTTGAAAAGTGAGCTAATATGTTTAGTGTCCTGGTTATCTTTGCTTTTAGCACATATCCTAATTACGATAGGAGTGATGTAACCTTGTGTGTAGTTTTCTGGTCTTCCCCTTAAGCTTAATCTCTGGCACATGGCCCTTGATCAAAGTGAACCAATCTATCTTAGTCCTGACCTAGAGAACACAGAGCATAAAAAATTTACAAGTCAAATCAGACTGTTTAGTACACAGTGTTCTTTTTAATTATGTGTTATTGCTCTGGCTCTTCCCTTAGTAGAAATAATTAGGCCGTGAAAATAAAGAAAATAAGATTCTCATATTGAAGGGACCAGGTTTCCAGGGAAACTTTGAAGATGAAAATATATGCTAATTGATGTGGATTATTTACATATATATAGCTGCATATAGCAAACAGAGTCTTGGAAAAACCCTTGTCTGAACCTATCAGAGGATCTGCAGTAAAAGTGGTTTTTGTGGTTTTGTTTTTGTGGATGTTCATTCATATTCTGGTATACTCACAGAGATGTGAAAGCCAGAAGTCAAAACCAAGTGTTATTCCTCTGTTGATATAGTATTTTATATTAGTTGATAAGTTTACAGGACAAACAAGCTCTCAGAAAAGAAATTCCTGAGCATAGGTGTGAAATTCCTGGAGCAGAGGGAGCCCCTCTGGCACTTGTGTATGTACACTGCAAGTACTTAATATCTGGACCCTCTATGGTCAGAGCATGGCCTCCTTTATCCCTTTTGCCCTTGCCAAGGGGTGACAGGGCTGCATTTCTGTGCCACCTTCTGTCCACTCATTGTTGCATGAGTCCTGTCTACTAGCCTATCCCAGGGTCTGGGATCAACACCAGGTCCCAGAGGAGAAGGATACTACCAAGGGGTAAGGGTGCACATCTTCCCTCCTGTCCCAGCTCCCCTGGCATAGAGTATCCATGTCCCCTCCCCAGCCTGCCTTCTGTGGGGCATGCTAGGTGGGGTCTCATTCTTGCACTGAGCCCCAAGAGCAGAGGATGGTGTGCTTCAGGGGAGGATGCTCTCTAGTACTGCCATTGTTAAAATGTCAATAAAAGGGTATCTTCTGGGGAAAAAATGCTATTGAAGTAAGATGTAATGTTATGTCTCCCTTTTCTTTCTGATTTTGTTTATTTGGATACTCTCTCCCTCTCTTTTGGTTAGTATGGCTAATTGTTTGTCTACCATGTTAATTTTCTCAAAGAAACAGCTCTTGGTTTCCTCGATTCTTCATGTTGTTTTCTTTGTTGCTAAATGATTGATTTTAGCCCTTATATATATAATTTTTTATTTTCTGCTTTCTACTTGTCTGAAGTGTGCTTCCTTCTGTTTAATCCAGAACTTTCATGTTATACTTTTAACTTGTCCATATAAAAAGTTTCTAATTTCTTTATGGAGGCACTTAGTGCTGTGTACTTTCATTTTAGCACTGCTTCCTTTGTGTCCCATATATTTGGATACACTGCCTTCCTTTTGATTGAATACTAGAAAGTGTTTAATTTCTTCCCTGACCCAGAGATGAATGAGTTCAATTGACATGAGTGTGTAGGCTTGCTGGTATTTTCTGTTGTGGAATTCCATCTTTAATCAATGGTAGTCTGATAAGATAAGCAGAATCATTTCAATTTTCTTCTATCTATTGAGACTTGCTTTGTGAGTAACTACATGGTCAATATTGGAGAAAGATCCATGAGATGCTGAGAAGAAAGTATACTCTTTTGTGTTTGGATGATACATTCCATAGATATCTGTTAAGTCCATTTAACTCATAGTGTCTTTTAGTTTTATTAAGTCTCCATTTAATTTTTGTCCCGACAACCTGTCAGTTGATGAGAGAGCAGTGTTGAAATCTCCCACTATTTTTTTTTTTTTTTTTTTTTTTTTTTTTTTTTTTTTTTTTTTTTTAGTGTTTCTTGTTTTTATTCAGGGTGGGAGGCAGGAGGGTTAGAGAAAGGACTGAAAACAGGTGACCTCCTATTTTTTCTTCTTAAACAGGGAGTACTGCCATTCTGACAGGAGGCTCACCTAAAGGGCACACTTTGAGTTTGTAACAGCATCCTGTGAAATTCTGAGGGAGAATATATTTTCCTGTTTTGACACATATGCCCACCAAGCATTAGGTGAGGTGGGTCTGGCCGCATTTCTAAGGACAGGTAGAGGTGACTGTGTGTGGCTTTTACTGACTCAGACTTATTGGGGTAGAGCTTGGCAGTGGGGCAGAGGACTCAATCACTGAGACAGTAACCAGACACTTCCGGAGGGTGGAAGAACAGATGGGGACACAGGCAGATCTGTGCTGGGGACTCTTAATCGGGCAGTGCTTTCGAGGAGGGATGCAAGAGAAGAGATGGGACAGAGACAAATGAGCAAAGGTTGGAGGGCAGAGGTGAGAAGGAAATAGTGGAGTGCTGCAGTTACAGTGAAACTCTGCACTAAGGCTGCCCTGCCCGGTAATGATGGGGACAGTGTGGGACTACCTGCTGGGGAAGCAGACTTCTGCTTCCTTCTAAAAACCAACTAGGCAAGGGCAAAGCCACTTCAGAGCTCCTAAGTTGCTTCTCTGCTCTCATTCCCTTGGTGACACTTGAGGACAGACCCACACGCTTGTCCCAACCCTGCCACCAACTGCAAGCTCTCTGAAGCAGGCAGCCTCCAACATCCCCAGGTGGGTGATTAAATGGGGATCCTAAACAGAATCTGAGCACCCTGAAATCCCCCTTCATTTCCCTTTGAATGATGGGAAATTTTCCTTATTCTTAGTGAAAGCAAGAAGTCTCGCATAAAAGAGCTCACACAAAACCTGAAAGCAGCAGTCTCAAGACACCAACCACCCTTTAAAGGAGGCGGCATAGGCTTCTCTGCAGGCCACTTATACCTTGACTCTGTGCAGTTCTCCACAGAAAGGTAACACACCTGTTGCTTAGCAACCCTGCCCTGTTACCAGGAGTGAAGAAAGTGAGATGAATGCGCCATAGTCTTTCCTGTTGCAAATTTGACTAATAGGTATTCACCTGTGTCCTTATATTGATTTTGGTGATAAGCTGTGAGTGGTGGATGGACAGGGATCCAGAGGGAAACAGCAGGCTCCACAAAGAGGAAAGGAAGTGAGTGAGGAATACAGCCACCCAGTGGGATAAATCATGGAGCTTTGTATGCAGTCCCCAAGTGGGGCCAATCTGGATTACAAATGGTGACTCTAACTCCACAGTTCCTCTGGTGTGCAATACTCACTGTGTCCAATGACAGCAGAAAGGCCCAGAACAGATAATTCTTATTCTGAAATGTTAACTCTAGGCCAGGGACTAGAACTAAACTCAGATACCAACTTCACGGTGCCTAAGATGGTTAGGGACCAACTAGAGTGTCCAGTCACAAACTCTATGAGTGTATGTGAGTGTGTGTGTGACTCTTAAGAATCACTTCTTAAGGTAGCTTTGTGACATGTCAAATATGACAGAGATAAAAGGCGACCACTGGGGACAGCAGAGCAGAGAGAGGGCAGTGATGACCATATAAAAGTTCAGCTATACAGACGTAGCTAGCATTTTGTTCTCATTTCCCCTTTGTAAAAACCTTAGCTGCTTTTGAAAACAAAAAGACTCCAGCTAAAATGACCTGGCTGCCAAACCACTGTGCCTAGGGAACGGGGTGGGCGGGCAGGTCTGCACTGCATAGGAGGCTCACTCCACAGTCACTGGGCAGAGGGGTGGAAAGGAAGGAGTCTTCTCTTTTGTACCAAAGCAAGCAAGCAGAAGTCTCCCACTATTAATCTGTGAAGTTCGATGTGCAATTTAAGCTTCAGGAATGTTTCTATTATAAATGTGGAGTGTCCTTGTATTTGGGGCATAGATGTTCAAAATTGAGATATCATCTTGGTACATTTTACATTGATGAGTATAAAGTGTACTTTTCTGTCTCTTTTGATTAATTTTATTTGAAAGTCCTTTTGCTTATATATTACAATGGCTACGCCAGCTTGCTTCTTGGGTCTGCTAGCTCAGAATATTTTGTTCCAGCCCTCTACTCTGAGGTAATGGTTACCTTTATGGCTATTGTGTGTTGCTTTTATGAAGAAGAATGACATCATGTTTTCACATCCATTCTCTTAGCATGTGTCTTTTTACTGAGGAATTGTGTTCATAAATGTTAAGAGATATTAGTGACTAGTGATTAATGGCCAAGATTATTAATTCATGTTATTTTGGTTTTGGTGGTGTCAGTGTGTGACTCTGTGTGTGTGTGTGTGTATGTGTGCGTGTATGCATTTATGTATGTTTCTCTGTTTGTGTGTGTTTCCTCTTTTTTTGCTCATATGAAGTTACTTATTTCCTGTGTTTCCTTGGATGTTGTTGTCTTTGTTAGGTTGGAATTTTCCTTGTAGTATTTTCTGGAGGGCTGGATTTTTGGATAGATATTCTTTAATTTGGGATTTGTTTTAGAATTTATATTGTCCATTTATGGGGTTTGAGATTTTTGCTGGGTATAATAGTTTTGGTTGGTATCTGTAGTGGTTTTTTTGTTGTTGTTGGTTTTTTTTTTTTTTTTTTTTTTTTTTTT